>NC_051157.2:109222386-109450764 GCF_013339745.2 Dermacentor silvarum
ACAGACAGACAGACAGACAGACAGACAGACAGACAGACAGACAGACAGACAGACAGACAGACAGACAGACAGACAGACAGACAGGACAGACAGACAGACAGACAGACAGACAGACAGACAGACAGACAGACAGACAGACAGACAGACAGACAGACGACAGACAGACGACAGACAGACAACAGACAGACAGACAGACAGACAGACAGACAGACAGACAGACAGACAGACAGACAGACAGACAGACAGACAGACAGACAGACAGACAGACAGACAGACAGACAGACAGACAGACAGACAGACAGACAGACAGACAGACAGACAGACAGACAGACAGACAGACAGACAGACAGACAGACAGACAGACAGACAGACAGACAGACAGACAGACAGACAGACAGACAGACAGACAGACAGACAGACAGACAGACAGACAGACAGACAGACAGACTACAGACAACAGACAGACAGACAGACAGGACAAGACAGACAGACAGACAGACAGGACCAGACATACAGACAGACTACAGACGACAGACAGACATACAGACAGACAGACAGACAGACAGACATACAGACAGAACAGACAGACAGACAGACAGACAGCAGACAGACAGACAGACGACAGACAGACAGACAGACAGACAGAACCGACCGATCAGACAGACAGACAGACAGACAGACAGACAGACAGAAAGACAGACAGAACGACAGACGAGACAACAGCAGACAAATCTCGGACAGACGACAGACAGACAGACAGACAACAGACAGACAGACAGACAGACAGACAGACAGACAGACAGACAGACAGACAGACAGACAGACAGACAGACAGACAGACAGACAGACAGACAGACAGACAGACAGACATTATTGCACAACTTACGTAAGACAGCCTATAGAGTGGAATCAACGTCGGGGAAGATTCTAAAAACCAGCAAGTGAGTAAGCGTCTGGCAGGCTCTGCTACTAAATTATGCTCGTTCGCAGCTGCTTCGGCACTTACATTTCAGCAGCGACATATTTCGCGAACAGCCATTTCGCAACGTTGTGCATTACTAAATTTAGTGTTCTTGGGCTAGACAGAAAACACGAGGAAAAGTTGATAAATGCACTTAACACTTGCGTTAGCTTTACTTACATGCGTTGTGAGATGCGCGCAGCGTAGCGTCGATACGTTCGCACTTTGTGCCACCGTTGCATATTGTTGTAGCAGTTGACACGCGAAGTAGCAGTTGCATATGTAGCGGCACAAGGTACATAAGTTTTCAAGAAGAAAAAGAAGATTAAGGATTTGTATACAAAAATGCGACAATGAAAAACATGTATAGCCTACCTAATAAAATGAATCAGGCTAGGTGACTTAATCTCCAGCCCGTTTCAAGGTTGATGCCAATAAATCATCATCATCATCATCATCATCATCAGTAGCAACACCAGCCTCCTATCGTGCCACATGTCACGCGATGTGAGATGGGCGCCGAATAGCGTCGACAGGTGAAAACTTTGTATTGAAGTTGCGTTGTATTCCGCCAGGTATCACGACATGTAGCAGTTGCATCGTATCGTGCCAAGTCTCAACAAATGTGACATGTGGGCTGTGCAGGCTAGATACCTCTGTTTACTCTTCGGTACACGTTATGGGGCCTGCTCGCAAGGTACGAACCTCTGCTGAAAAAGCCAAGCGCGGAGCTACGCTCGCAAATGCAACCAGCAAAAGTCGAGGTCCGCAAATGGCTATGCAGATAGCAGCTCAAGCTGCAGCTTACCGCCGACGGTGGGCGACAGTTCATCTCGTTCTCGTGAAAACGACGCAACGAGACTTCGCCGCGGTGATCCTCTAGTGCGTGTTGCGGAAAATTCAGTTCCTATGGAGCTCCTCCTCCAGCGTACGTTGTGACTGTGCTGTGTGTGCCGCGCAGGCCTGCGATGTTTTAATGTAGTGCCCTAACATTCTGTGCAAAGGCAAACGAACCCACAAGAAACAGGAAGCGAGCACGCATTCAAAATTAGACAGTAAAACCCGCATTTCTGTGACATAGTAAGCTTTGTAATGCGTGTGTAAATGTATCTTGTGTATTTGGTTTCGTCATTTGTGTACTATTCTGCCCATACACAATTTACAGCACGCGCAAGACGTTTCACGTGCTCCACTGCTGCTGCTTTTCTGATTCAAACTACCCGATTTTCCGGCTTTCATCATTTAGGCACATTTTTAATGTCATTAAGGCGCAGGGGATTTTCATATAGTACTTTTGCACGTATGTGTTCCTTACCATAAAATTACTCTTTTTTTTTCAGGTACTGAAAGAATTGAAATTGACGTCTGATTCCAAACTTGGTCGTTGTTGCTTTCTGAAATAGAACATGCGCGGAGCTCAGACAATGGGCGCAAGATTTATAACTGCCCAAGTAGCGTCGTTGAGATTTTGCTCAGCACGTGGCGCACTCCCGACCCGGTAATTAGGATATCACTGCAAATGGAAACAACGTCTAGGTGGTAAGTGCGTTCTAAAATATTACATAAGTGGATATCTCGTAATGCACTCGCCCTTGAAAAAAAGTTTTCGTACGGCTAATAGAATTATAACCTGCAGTGATACCTCGGAGTCGCTAAATAACAGGAAAGTGCCTAGCGCTCTCCCACAGTTGCTTCTTCTTTTCTAATGTATATTAAGAATTTCCCTTCTGAACTGAAATTGTGTGCCTCTTAAATAATCATATTTTTTTTTCAAAATGGGCAGCTTTAGAAATAGGAAGTCGTAGGCTCAATCTCAGCTATGCAGGCTGCATTTGGACGGGTGCGGAATGCAAAAACACTCGTGTAAAAAATTAACTTATGGGGTTTACGTGCCAAAACCACGATTTAATTATGAATCACGCGTAGTGGGGCACTCCAGGAATGTGGACCACCTGGGGTTCTTTAACGTGCCCCTAAATCTAAGTACACGAGTGTTTTCGCATTTCGCCCCCATCTAAATGCGGCCGCCGTGGCCGGGATTCGATCCCGCTACCTCGTGCTCAGCAGCCCAACACCATAGCCACTGAGCAACCACGGTGGGTCAAAAGCAGGTGTGAATATTTAGGTTTATCACGTGGTTTTGTTTTATGTGCACCTAAACCTAAAAACATGTGCACTCGTGTATAATTAGGTTTAGGTGCACATAAAAGAAGACCACGTGATAAACTAGTACGGAGTACCCCACGACGGCATGTCTCAATTATATCGCTGTTTTGGAACCTAAAAAGTCTCAATTTATTTATTTACGATGGGATTTTTGAATCTCTACCTCCAATCACTCGCATCAGCCTACGTAACAATAGATTCCAGGTTTCCCTCTTGTTCATCGCAGTACACTGAGAAAGGTTAGACTTGACAACGATGAGCATGAGTCTGCATCGCTCGCCCTCAGTATACCTTGATAGAAGAAATAAATGAAGGCCTATGTAAACAATATTACTGAAATATATAAACATTGCTCACTTCACAGGAAGAGACGGGAAGAAAATGTCTTGGCGATTCAGACAACACATGCCTGCGCAAAATCTGTGGCAGCCACGGCCTTTCGATACCGTGTCTTCTTTGACACATTCTTTTCCTGCTCTAACGTTTCTGTTTGCCATGGACCTTTTCTTACAATGCTGATAGCTCTACAACATCACCCCCAACTTTCCCGTTCACTTGTATTGCACATATTTCTGAGCAAGCTTTGAAGTGGTTGAAAGAAACTCGACAGCGCATATTGAAATCACAGAAATGACAAGCTTCGAAACAAGAAGCTGTACAGCAAGACAAGGTTTATGCGCTGGTTGAAACCAACGAATTCAAGAGATTTGAAGAATCCTTTGTATGAAATGCTTGCCCAGCACAGCTATCGTCGAAATGCGCTGAAGAATACATAGCTGCGAGCCCATGTGTTAATAAAAATACGTGTTTACAGACACACGGACGTAGCAGAAAACCGATTAAGAGCGACAAGTTCATCACAACAGTGTATGAAAGGGGAACCCGCTCCAAAAATTGTCTACTCTCATGATGTCTACAGGAATCTCTAAAAGAGGTCTGCTTATGGGGGGCGAGGCACTGCGTCTTTGTTTGTTGTACTTATTTGTTTTCGTTGTCCTAATTCGCTCTCTAAGCTCCTAAATCCATCTGTACGATACCTTTATGCTGAAGTAAGAACAGGCTTAAGCATTTCAGGATTGAATTTACGAATCTAGAGCCGGAGCTAAAACACTCACTTCTTCAAATCAAAGCAATTTTATTCATACAGTTATATACTTCTAATCTGACGTACTTCTGACCAAGTATGCTATAACTTATTTTCAAGCAACAACAACAAAAGGATCAGAACGGAACTAAAGCTGTTGCTAGTGCAAGACAAACGGCGTTAACCACAGCAAGCTGAAGCTGATGTAAGAAGAAGCGTAGCCTGCGCCTCAGGAACTTCACCACCGGCATGAGCTCATGGTTGCTGTCCTCGGCCGAACGCTTGTGACTGCTGCGCGTTTGCCTGCGTCCGTTGCTAATAAACCTCTTAGCAAGTGGTGGAGGCTGCTGGGTTTCGACCAACCTGGAACGTCGGAGTCGCACTAAACCCCCCATCGTGCCCGACGACGCAAGCGGCACTCCTCCAACTCGTCCAACGGCGCCGCCCACTCTGGTTTTGTACCGGCGCCTTGCGTCAGCGAGATCCCCCTATCTCCTCTGGCAGAGATTACAAAGATGCTGAAGGTTGGATCTCCTCATATGATCACGTGAGTGCCCATAAGCAGCGGGATGATGTTACCAAGTTGAGAAACGTCACATTCTATCTTTTGGACGTTGCGAAACGATGGTTTCTAAACCATGCAGCCGACCTAAATACCTGGTTGGTCTTGAAGACCAGCTTTACCCAAGTTTTCAATCGCCCAGCAGTACAAAAGCTTCGTGCAGAACAACGTTTGCGTACACGATCCCAACAGATAGGAGATAATTTCACGAGCTACATTGAGGATAGTGTTGGCCTTTGCAAACGAGTGAACGCGTCGATGTCAGAGGAGGAGAAGATGAAACATAAGTCGTATAATGAAGGGTATTGAGGATGACGCGTTGCAAATGTTATTATTGAAAAGTCCTCACACTGTCGTTGAATTGTTCGAATTGTGTCAGAGTGACGACGAATTGCACATGCAAAGGCTTTACATGAGACGGCCCCCTGCGCCCGCCGACTCTCTGTCCATCCTTGGAGTCGGTGACGACCATGCTACTTTGTTTCTAAATATTCAGGAGTTCGTTCGCGCCGAGGTTGCTGGTCAGCTATCTTTGATGTCTTGCGTCCCGGAACCACCACCCGCTTTGGCACCCACGATCCGCGACTTCATCAAGGAACAAGTTTCTCAAGCCATTCCTCCAGCCCGTGATCCGACGCCAGTCACTGCACCTCTCACGACACCTTTTGCATCTTTGACGCCCCTGTTGCTTCTACTCCTACGGATCTTAGCGCACTTGCTTGTGGCCCTGCGGTTGATCAGTCCCTACTCGACGCTTTCCAGCGCTCCATCGACGATGAAACGTTATCTTCCGAACGAAGCTAGCTGCTCACTCTCCTGCAGAAGTTCCCCGCTTCTTTTGACAACCCAGCTTCCGGTTTGGGTCAGACATCGACCGTCTTTCACCAGATAAATATAGGCAGTAATGCACCTCTGCGGCAAAACCCTTATCGGGTATCCGCCTCGGAGCGTCGTGTAATTGACTACCAAGTTGATGACATGCTCAAGCGCGGCATTGTGCAGCCTTCAAACCGTACCTGGGCGTCACCGGTCGTTCTTGTTAAGAAAAAAGATGGCTCTATTCGGTTCTGTGTCAGCTACCGGCGTCTGAACAAGATAAGGCACAATGACGTTTACCCTTTACTACGCATTGACGACGTCCTCGACTGTTTTCAGGGAGCAGAGTTCTTTTCTTCGCTAGATTTACGTTCCAGATACTGTCAAGTCCCTATGGCACCATCTGATCGACATAAACAGCATTTGTGATACCTTACGGATTATACGAATATACCGTTATGCGTTCCGGACTGTGTAACGCTCCAGCCACTTTTGAGAGGATGATGGATAATATTCTACGCGGACTCAAATGTAGCACATGTCTATGCCACCTGGATGACGTGATTGTCTTTTCCGCTGATTTCCACACACATCTAAGCCGTCTCAGGCACGTTCTTAAATGCCTCACTGACGCGGGACTTCAACTCAACTTTAAAACAATGTCGTTTTTTTGCCCAAAAGCTCACCATTCTTGGACATGTTGTCTCGCCAAACGGCATTCTACCGGATCCAGCCAAGCTTCGCGCAGTCGCTGACTTTCCAAAACCAAACAAGTTAAAGGAGCTTCAAAGTTTCGTTGGTTTATGCTTCTATTTCCGACGTTTCATTCGAAATTTCGCATCCATAAGTGCACGCCTGACACACCTTCTGAGCGGCGACAAAGAACTTTCAGCTTGGTCGCCCGCCTGCGATGACGCCTCCACGAAATAACGCCGCCTGCGAACCTCGCCACCTATCCTCCGACACTTCGACCCTGTCGCCCACACCGAGGTCAACACCAATGCCGGTGGCGTCAGACTCGGCGCCGTACTCCCGCAAAGGAAAGCCGGTTTCGATGAATATGTCGTCGCCTACGGGAGCCGAACTCTGACAAAAACCGAGGCTAATTACTCGGTTACAGAGAAAGAGTGTTTAGTCATTATTTTGGCCCTAGAAAAATTTCTCACTTATTTGTATAGTCACACTTTCGACGTCATCACTGACCACCACGCCCTTTGTTGGCTTTCCACCCTCAAGGACCCATCTGGCCGACTTGCTCGCTGGCCCTTAAGCTACAGGAATACGACATCCGCGTTGTTTACCGTTCCGGCGGCAAACAGACGGACGCTGACGGCCTTTCTCGCTCACCAGTCTCGGCTGACAGCACTTGCCAATCCGACCTTCAGCCCACATTTACATCACATGCACTGCACAACATGCCGTCGGAGCAGCGCAAGGATCCCTGGATCAGTGCTCTCATCAGCATCCTTTCTGGTCCATCCACCTCTTCACCATCTTGCGCTCTTCGCCGCCAGGCTACACAACTTCTGCATTCCCGATGACCTTCTCTATCATCGTAACCATCTTCCTCACGGTCGCAAGTGGCTTCTTGTGATACCCCGCCATCTCCGTGACCTTATCTGCAACGCTTTCCACGCAGACCCACATTGCACGCATGCCGACCTCTTCAAGACTTCAAGATGATCGACTACGCCTCCGATTTTATTGGCGTGGCATGTATAACTACGTGCGAAAGTTCATTCGCTCCTGTACTCAGTGCCAACGGCGAAAATTACCTCCAGGGCAAGTCTACCAGTCACAACCCCTTCCGTGCCCTAGTCGACCATTTGATCGTGTTGGTATTGACATATACGGACCGCTGCCATCCACTCCAGCAGGGAACCGCTAGGTTATTGTTGCAGTGAATCACTTATGCTGAAACCGTTCTGCTGAAACTGCCACTCTGTCGCCTACCACCACCCGCGAAGTTGCATCGTTTCTGTTACGCCATTTCGTTCTGCGTCACGGTGCCCCTCGCGAACTTATCAGTGATAGAGGCCGAGGCTTTCTTTCCGATGCTTTGTAGGCACTACTCGATGAATGCCGAATCGTTCACCGCACAAGTACATCGTACCATCCACGAACTAACGGAAAGACAGAGCGCTTCAACCATACTCTTGGTGATATGCTATCAATGTACTTCCCCTCTGATCATTCAAATTGGCACGAAGTTCTCCCCTTCGTGACGTATGCATACAATACTGCAGCACAAGCAACGACTGGATTTTCCCCGTACTTTCTCCTATATGGACAAGTACCATCTACTACGTTCGATACAATTCTTTTATGTAAACCTGATGCTTCATATGGTTTGTGTTTGGTCGAGTTGTATTGCACAAAGAGACTATGAGCTCAATATCAAAATCATTTTATAACCAGCAAAAGCAGGAAGAGGCGGTGTAAAATGCAATCATTCGAAATCCGCCATGTCCATCTAGTCAACAATAGAAGAATTGGCCAAACTTTATCGCCAGCACTTCGCTGTGTCATCCTTGAGAAAACATGATTTTAAACACAGTTCTGTATGTGCAGCGATGATACAGAAAGGAAAATGACTGCTCTAGTATTTTCCTTCCGCAGTGTTCTCCTCTGTGGGGCCGTTCCGAGCAACTCGTATGTGCGCAAAGAGCCGTACAGGGGTAAGTAAAAATTATATCTCTGCAGTGCCTTTCCTCTGAAGAACCCCGCGCTTTCAAAGAAATCCATTGTTGATGCGAGGACTTCCTGGAAAAAGAAAACACTTTAAATAGCTTCTTTTGTGGACGAATGTGAGTGCAGCGTCCATTTGAGCTAACTTTTCTGAAATTCTTTGCACGCTTCAGCCTTTGTTTTGCATCCTTAAAATGGCTCAATAGAATGACTCTATGGTTGCAACATGCAACATGCAGTTGTTTAAGAAAAATAGTTGAAGACGCCACTCCTCGCATTTTACACTAATGGAGAGCGATAAATTAATTCAACACCACGGTATACGAATGCAATATTCGTTTTTAGTTGAAGCTAAGTACCGTTCCAAATGCGAAGGCCAGAGATTGATAGTGAGGGTCAACGAAAGCAGGCTGAAGCATTTGCCAGATATTAGGGACTATACCTTTCTTAATACCATGTATCTAAGAAACTACAAATAAGGGTGATACCAAATGATTTCAAGTGAATCTAACTCGGTATCCACGAATATATGAGCGTGTCTAAGCAAAATATTTGTGCGGGGATATCAGTCAGATCTTAATACAGCAGGCCTATTGAGACATGTACGACTTCTTCGGGGCATTACCAAGCGGACTTAATATTAATATTTTCTGTTCCAACCAAACAGAGAATTAAAATAAAAAACTGCAAAAAACATCTATGTAGGAACAACCCTTCCTATAACACGCTATCCTGAGTATATTATTTATTTTGCGGGCTGCGCAACCACGCAGCTCACCACAGCTTTCGCAGAGGTAAGCCTAAACCGTTAAAATGTAATATTTTCATAATAACAGTCGCTGAAAGCACTGGCATTGTTGTATGAGATTTTCAGGTACTCGGAAAACAAAGAAAATAATCTTACAGTCAGCGGGATAATGTATGTAAAATCAGGATAGCCTAACAAAAAAAAACTTCATTTCTGTCGCCGCTTGGTCGGCTGCTTTTTTGTTCAAATCTGCTAGACACGAGGCTATGCTATCAAATCTTTACTCATGTACTTTGGAGATGAGCGTTAAAAATAAGCAAACACTGACATCTCGTAAATTACATCTACCGAAATATAAGCTTCAATTTTGATCGCAAATGTTTCACAATGACCGCGTTTTTAAATGAAAGTTGACAATTTTTTTAAGCTCCGTGCACAGATGAACACTTCGACAGCTTTCAAGAAAAAAAAGACCGCGTGCTTCTCCTGTACTGAATTCATATACTGCGACGGCAGCGTTCTCCCAATGTGAAGACCATCATTTTATGTCCAGTTGCGTGATTTTTCCTCAAATAATTGCGTTCACCCACTACGGGGCGCTTAAAACGAACTCTGCAGTTATAGGGCGGCTTGTGGAAGGGGAGAGGTGCGGACATAATATTTGAAGTTAGAGCTTGAAAAAAAATATTCACTACAATTTTTAAAATATGATAGGATTGTGTGAATGTAGAGAAAGAATAGACAGTGTTAGCTAAACGAATTCTATACTGTTCTTCTTTGCGATGTACGCAACTTGCTGCGGAACATGAACTACTTACGTAGACTGACTTTGGTACTCCCAGACCCCCTGTCTAAGCAGGCTACATTGATTTAGGTGAATTTAAAGTGTAATGGTACCTTGAATTCGCGGCTGTGTGGGCAAATGCTTATGCTAATTTTTGCTTCTTTTGTGTGCTATCTAGGTGAAGATGTGTTTAGCTCAGTGTAACAAATTCTGAGAAATTTTGTAAAACAGAACCACTTTTTGTCTGTCGTTCAACTCGACAACGTCCAAGCGCCTATCTTCCAGACCGGTGTAGTTATTAGGTCGCCGGAGACGGGGCAGTTGCTGTGTTAAATGCTTCTTGCTTTTAGAGCCCGATGAGTCGTTTTAAAGGTTGCACCAGCGTATTAATCGACTATGAGGCCAAATCTTTTATTACAACTGGTGTCAAAAGTGAATAAAACAGTGCCACCTACGAGATTCGAGCAACTTCTTTCCGCTATGCCTTTGCAGTGCTGTTATACAGGGCACTTGGTGGCTGGGAATCCTGTAAGGTATTGTGGAAAGGAAGTGGCGTCACTGCGACATCGCTTGTTGGCATCGACGTTGTTTTCCTCCAGTCACCTTATTTGTGACGCACACTATCTTATGGGGATGCGTCACATTCGATCCATACCATCACCGTCATGTTTCTCACCTTTGTTCTACTGATGCTGTTTTCATGACCATTACCGCATATAATTGCACGCAAACACACCGCCATCTCTTCAAGAGTATTTTCTATGCGGTGAACACAAAGTACTCCTTGTCCACTGCAGTGTACATTTATTTTTCTTTACTTCAAGCACATAAAGAAAAGCTCTCAAAGGTTAATCGAATTACTTCACCGCAGGTTAGATATCTGCAAAGGCGGACGTTATTTGCAAGAAAAACCAACGCAATCAACTAAATAGATAAAATAATTCGAATAAACAACTTCTTAATTACAACTTTTACGGCACGTGTTCATATTCAAAAGTTGAAGAGAATTGTCATAAAATTCCAGTTGCGTGTTTTACCATATCGAACGGCCATGCACACTCAAAACTTGGAGGACGCTTAAGCTTAGCCTTTAAGAGTGGAACGCGATAGCATTCAAAGATTTCTGACAGCTTTTCACGCTTCACGACAACTCCAACTTATGTCGCCGTTATGTTTACCAGGAAACGCTGGCTGCGAACGCTATCAACGAAGGCGAGTTTTCTGGTAGAAACATGGCCTCTTGCATAGGCCGATCCCGGAGGTAGTGCACAGTCCCGCCAAAAAAATCGTTTTTTTAGGCTTCTTTTATTGTTTCTCAAACCCGCCGTGGTTGCTTGGTGATTATGGTGTTGGGCTGCTAAGCACGCGGTCGTGGGATGGAATCTCGGCCACGACGGCCCCATTTAGATGGGGGCGAAATGCAGAAAACAGCGTGTACTTATATTTAGGTTCACGTTAAAGAACCCCAGGTGGTCCAAATTAATTCGGAGTCCCCCACTACGGCGTGCCTCATATTCAGATGGGGGTTTTTGCACTTAAGCTTAATAATTTAATTTGTTTCGCACTTTAAATAGTTCAGTTTGAGAAGATTTAACATAAAAGGCATACCCGGTCGGTGCTTTGTTTGTGGGTTGTCATGAAATTTGTTTGTGGGCTGTCAATCTCAAATTTCCACGGAATAATTTTGTACAGAATGTAAGACAAGATATTAGCAACTTTAGGGATAGTATGGTACAGCAATATATCTCGCATATACCACATGTCCTATATCAAGGCGTGGCATATACATATACCTAAATATATATGGAAATTGTCACTCACAGACAACTCCGCCGACCCTGGTGCCGACACCGTATTTTCTGCGACAAGGGGCCCATAACGCTAGCGTGTTAATAATTGACCTGAAATTAGTCGTTTAATTTACCTGAGCATTGCGAAGCGTGGCTCGCGATGCAACCATCCTGTGACCTAGCAGGGCAGCGTAAAATTAAGCTGCCTATTTCCACGTCCCTCTTCCCACCATCTTATTCCCATTGGAGGTGTGCGCAGCTCACCATTGGATGCAGAGTCACTTCAGCAGCAGGGTTGCTATAGACTACTTTATCGCATCGCACAGTATAGCTCAGTTTGATTTTTCATCATCATCATCATCATCATCATCATCATCAGCCTATATTTTATGTCCACTGCAGGACGAAGGCCTCTCCCTGCGATCTCCAATTACCCCTGTCTTGCACTAGTGTATTCCAACTTGCCCCTGCAAATTTCCTAACTTCATCACCCCATCTGGTGTTCTGCCGACCTCGACTGTGCTTCCCTTCTCTTGGTATCCATTCTGTAACCCTAATGGTCCATCGGTTATCCAACCTACGCCTTACATGGCTTGCCCAGCTCCATTTCTTCCGCTTAATGTCAACTAGATTATCGGCTATCCCCGTTTGTTCTCGGATCCACACCACTCTCTTCCAGTCTCTTAACGTTAGCCCTAAGATTTTTCGTTTCATTGCTCTTTGTGTGGTCCTTAACTTGTTCTCGAGCTTCTTTGTTAACCTCCAAGTTTCTGCCCCATATGTTAGCACCGGTAGAATGCTATGATTGTACACTTTTCTTTTCAACGACTATGGTAAGCTCCCAGTCAGGATTTGGCAATGCCTGCCGTATGCACTCCAACCCAATTTTATTTTTCTGTGAATTTCTTTCTCCTGATCAGGGTCCCCTGTGAGTAATTGACCTAGATAAACGTACTCCTTTACAGACTGTAGAGGCTGACTGGCGGTCCTGAATTCTTGTTCCCTTGCCAGGCTATTGAACATTATCATGATTTTACGTACGCCGTCTTAATACGTTAAGGCACCTCCACACTATCAGTAAAAACGCGTGCGGCCTGGCGAAAGCAACAGAATGCGCCAACATTGGTATGACCGCACTTGCGCGTGTGTTTGCCACCACGGCAAGGAAGTTTTTCGCCAACGGCGGAAATCAGTGCTGCAGAGATCAGCAATGCTGAAGAGATGGGGTATATTTCCTTGCAGCGTTCGCATACGTGAATGAATCGGCCGCATCTCCTCGGTATTCCCGATCGGCTACAAGCGACATGTCGCCAAACACAGCTCCGATACCAATTCGCTTCGCGGCAGGAAAAAGATGCCGCTTGGCCATGTTCGTGGCGCACTTTCTCCTACCTGTGGCATGCCGCGCGTTTTTGCCGCTAGTGTAGACGTAACATTACAGGAGGGTTGCATCGCGAGCCACGCTTCGCAGTTCAGCGTACGTAATGAGGGAAATTCAACAAATATTTTAAAGATAATTATTTCGCTTTACATGGCCGTTTTGAAATGTTGAAATACGGGATAGGACTTTTATGACAATTTCCTTCAAAAAAAATTGTCTCTGCGAATGACTGACTCCACCTTTTGCTTTTCTCTCGTTATCTATTCTTCGCCTTTCCCCCTCCCCAAGTGTAGGGTAGCCAAACGGGCACGCCCTTGGTTACCCTCCCTACCTTTCCCTCTTCGTTTCTCTCTCTCTCTCCTTCAAAATTACACTATAAACATGTGCCATAAATTTTGTAACGAAGAAGCTAGTAAATAAAATTTGTTGATTAATGAAATATTTCATTTAATTTGTCTTGTAAATTATGTCCACCTTGGCACATAATTCGACTCTAGTGACCTGTATTAACACAGCAAGCTGGGCGAGTTGGTAACTGAACACGTTCTTGGGGGTGAGCAGCGCTACCCGGGCGAACGACAGAGGAAGAGATGATACGAGTGATACTTCTTTATAACCTTCCTCAGTCGGTTCGGGGACGCGACCGAGCTTCTCCATGTCTGTCCTCACGTTGTAGAACTTGTACAACGGAGTCTAGACTAGGTACTCGAGTGACGCGTATATCCTCCGTTTACAAACCCTGCCGGTCTTGTATACCGACCTCGATCGACTTCAAATGGAAGTCAATCGCCACGTCATCCGGCACGTTTCGAGGTAGCTGATACTGACATGATCTGAAGCGAAGGCGCGAAAACGACGACGGACAAAGAGAGAACGCACACACACAGGGAGTCCTGTGTGTGCGTTCTCTCTTCGTCCGTCGTTGTTTTCGCGCTTTCACTTCAGATCATGCTTAACCAACACGCCCAACTATCCATCCTAACGCTGATGATGACAGTTGCTCACCGTTGCAATGCCGACAACGCGTTCCAGCAAACCCGCTCCGTGAATGCGTCTCTCTCTGTCGCTCTCATTTTCTTTATCTCTCTCCCGATCATAGCTCGCAAAACCTCTTCTTCACCTCTCAGAGCATTGGCACGAGCCCGTGCGAACATGTCAGCTGTGGTCGAAGATGGCGACGCCTGAACGCAATCATATGGTTCGCATAAATGCATGTTCTGCATGCGTGGCTGTACCTACAATAATATGAGCACCAGGTGGCCATAAGTAATCAAACGTTGACGAGCAGTCCATATGAAGATAACGTCACACACAGCAACACCGTCCTTCACAGCGAAAATTTGTAAGGGGAAGTTAAACACCTAATAAAAAGTGGATACCAAGCCCATATTATTGTAAGTAGTTCATGTACATACAACATTTAATTCATTGTAATAAATACCAAGTTCAAAGAAAAAAAGTGGCTGTACAGCGCAGTGGTTACGACGCTCACCTTGGGACTGTGGTTACGTGGGTTCAGGGGTTCGAATCCGGCCTTGGCAAGAAAATTTATTTTCTTTTCTTCATTGCTGGTGGTGATAGTTTCTTGATACGAACCACAAATTATGGCTGGCTTAAACAGCATTCCTGTTAAAAAGATACTCGATGATGAATAAAATGGATATTGTTCTGCAGTTGCGTTTGATTAATTCTTCAAGATATTTTCATATGAACGTGTACTTCCACTTGGGATTTTGCATTTGGAAATTTAGAAAGTGCCAAGATGATCTGACTAAAACAAACGTCAAGCGACGTATTCACTGCAACATTGTATCATGAGTTTGCGTTAACATTGAAGCAGACGGTATTGTACAATGTAAGGTGAAGAAATTTGTGAGTCCTCTCGAATGCTCGGGATGGTTAGCTTTCAACAAACATGAGTTGATTATTTTTTGCAAGTTTCTTTTAACACCATGAAGTAGTCAAATTTAGGACGAACCAAGGAAGCCACGGGAGACTGCACTACACCCTACATGGGCTTCCAAGATTTTGTGATTCCTTGCATTCACTAATTTCTCAAGTGTTGTGTTGGCACTCGGCACTCCATGTTGTTATCATGCAAGTTCCAAAATTTATTAGAAAGATACAGTCCAGTATGATGCATTACAGCCATAGTAATAAGTCTAGGAACACGAACTCTCATGCCCCTTTATAAATATGAATAACAAATGCATAAGATTGTATTATTGCGCCTAGTTATTCGCCCTTACTTGAGCTTCCACTTTTTTGCATGCGATAGATACAAAGCTTGAACAGGTACGTGAGTTATTTAGGGTTTAAAAGTTAATACGAGTTCATAGGTTACGTTATGATGTAATTTCGTATAACAAAACGTACCAGTAGCGAGTATTACACGTCTTAGTACCCCTTACTAAAGCATACCACTTCGTACCAATCTGTAGATCATGTTCCCGGAAACGCTAAAGTAAAAAGGTAAACATTTCCGCTACAGAAGAAGGACCCAGGCTTCGTTAAATTGAAACAAACACGGACAGCTGCACGATATCAAATTACTGTGCGAAGGTTCACGCAAGAATTAGCATCGTGTTATTTCGCCACCTGAAAAGCATAACTTTTGTGAAGTTTCTCGTCCCGATGTGACATATAGGTTTATCACATACAACGAACTAAGACACTCTATGCCACTGCCAACCCAAAACTCCTCGGCATAACGAAGCAGATGTCGACATGTGCGAATGTATGCATCAATACGTGGCTACTCTAGAAGAGAACGAAAAAAAAGTGTTTGCTTTACTTTGTTGATACTGCTTGTTACGGGGCTGGCAGGACCCCCGAGTCTGGACTTTGTAATAACTTTGACAATGTTTAGTAAAAAATACGTTCTTGATTTCGTGCAAGAAAGTAATTTCCAGGTGCAGTATTCTTAATCGGCAACTTCGAGGGATAACTTAACTTTCGGGTGACGTAACACTGACTGTGACAACTAACTGAAACGACTGCCATTCTGTCTGCTGGCTCTCATTTTATCTGTTAGGCCTGCATTAAGACTAATATCCCTAAAAATTGTTCACTCGAGATAGGTCCACTGTACTTCGTAACGGTTTGTGAGGCATGCTCCAAGTTTCTTGTATATTCCACTGTACCAGGATAATGTTTTGTTTTGTTTCCAGTTCCTTAGTTTCCCTGTTTTGTTGTATCCTTTTATACTTGTTATTCACGGTATACATCACTTCCACACGAAATATATTTTCATTGGTGTTCTCTGAATACTTTTTCTTTGTTTTTTTTTCTGTTGGGCTTCGTAACTGACCGCCGAAGCAATCCATTACTTGCTCTTCTATAAAAGGTGTCGTTATCGACCGTGCTTTCACTGGTCAAAGCGCTCAAGCGCATGACAAGCGAGGTTGCGCCATATAAGCACACATTCACGCCCCCTCGTTTCAGGGCGCCCCGTGTAGACACTATTTTCCGCATAATACACCACAGCATCTACCGTCCCCTATACAAAATCAGACAACCCAGGATGATGGAATCTTGACGGTGCAAGCGCCTTTCTGTACTGGAGGCCACATTTCTCTGCAGGAGGAGGGATACTTGAAAGTAATCAAATAGAGAAGCAAAAGAAGACAAAACAAACAAACAAACCAAGACAAGGTAGTATAATAAAGAGGCTGCAGAACTCCTGGGAGCCTAAGATTATCCATTTAGTGTCTTCAGTTAGATTTCTTTTATTAATATTATTTTTTATGCGAAAGCATAATATGTCCCATTACGCGAAAATCCAGCGTTGTAGTCGACGGCGTGATCGGATGATGGGGCCAAAAAGAGACGACCGCAAAGAGGAAAACCACATAAAAAATACTCGAATTGACGTCAAATTTCTCAACGAGGTTCCTGTAAATAAAGTAAATAATGTCTTTGAAAAGAAAATTCGGTAAATTTTGGTCTGGGTGGAAATCAAACGTGGGCCTCCGGGGTGCAAGACGAGCACGCTTCCCTGCCACCACGGCGACTGCACGGTTCTGGTTGACTAAATTTGTGCCTAGTGCATGCGTCATTGTGCTTGTCAGGTCGCAGTTATGTGGCTGGCTAAGCGCAGTTTTGCACTACTGGTGCAAGGCTGGAGCAAACAGCGGAGCTTGTGATCAACCAAGCTACCAACCGGTATAGCCAGGGTTGCTATACCGACGACACTGGAAACTCAAACGCAGACTTTCGCGTTCTTGTTCTCGAAACTCGGCATCGTTGACTCGACGACGCCTCTTCTCGGCTGCAGCTTCGCCACGGTATTCCGGATCATCTCGCCGCCGACGCGCAGATTCTCGTTTGGCCGCACGACGCGCAGCAAGACGCGGCCTGGCGAAGGTCGACATGTCTAGGCGAAGTGAGGCCCATGCGGTTGCTAGGCGACGCGAAGTGACGTCATGGCTAGACGGAGCAGGTGCGCGGTCGTAGCAGCTCGGTGCGGAGCGGCGGCTAAGCGAGGCGCACCTGTACCAAGTGGTTGCTAGGCAACGCGTGGGGACGTCATCGCCAGGCGCAATTTCTGGTCTACGCTATATGGGCCAAACTCCGGCTTAAACACCTCCGCTGTTGAAAGCATTAGTGCTGAATTGAATGCCGCTGAACTGTCTTTCGAGTTAGGCACGCCTCGCGGGCAAGCAAGCGTGTTGAGACGCTTGGCGTGTTGCGATTTGGCCTTACGGAGGCGCAGTTAAAACGGAGGCGAGAGCTTGCGCGTACAGTCAACCACAAAAGTTTGCGGACCACGCGAGCGCGTGGCCAAGAGCCTCTTCGCGACACTTCCGCTACGTCACCAGCGATCGACAGCAGCGCTACGTTGAAGACGCATCCCTCCTTAAATCTATGGCCTGTCTATTTTCACACTGTGCGCAAATATTTTCTACCTATCTCTTTCAACGTGACGCGCTCTTTGTTAGCCAGGGCTACTTGCTTATATTTTCAGAGCAGAATATCAGTACAAGTAATCAGACAGCGTATTCTTCGGCTGTTATCAGTTCTATTTTCGCGTAGCCACGCTGTTTTCTTTTTTTTCGTGAGTGCGTGAGTGAGCGGTGAGGCAGCCATGGGACACAGATGCTTAGTCAGTAGGCAGAATTTTTCCGTTCCTCCCCCATCGCTAAGTGACAGTAGCGGCCGGGATTTGATCGCCTGCGCCCAGGTTTTGCTGCGCAAAGCCCGAACCACCGCGCTGCTATAGTGGTTACATTTAGAAAAATAAGAAATAATCGGGTGCGATGACTCTTTTTATAACCTTTTGCGACACGGCGTCCTCGTTTGGGGACTCGAACTTCGGAGGCGCGTCCCACGCCACGTGTTTCTTCAAATGACCTAAAACTCAGTGTGCACATTCGTGTCCGCTTCCTGATGGGACAACTAGCGGTCAGTTAACTTCATTGTCCTGCGTATTGCTGCAGATGATCACTTTGCTGGAGACACTACCATGTTAGACAATCGTTCGACGTGCCGCGTTCCAAGACCAACGTCAAGAGTATTTTTTTTTCTCCGGTCGACACGAATACAACCGAAAAAGCAAGTGTGCATGCGTTTCGGGCCTAATAGTTGATTCTTTTTACGCAAACATTGAAGCTGACGGATTTCAGAATAATTAGATAATGAGTTATACGCTAATTATTTTTTTTACTGAATGATGATGATATAAACTTTAATTTTCGAGACGGTGTTCCCGAGCGTTTGAGCTGTGGATCACTCTAGGTGGGAGGGTCCCTCATTCCATTCATTTCAGTCCTTCATTTTACTGAAACTCGCACAAAACAGCACATTGCTTCGTCTTCTTTCTTGGAATGTAATAGTGAGCGTCTTGAAATGATGCCATGCGCATTTGACGCATTTGCAGACAGTGCATCATAATTCGTGTCTGAAGGGGATGAATTTATTCACAAGACATTTACAGAAGTGTCATGAAACATAGGTCTCTCAATGATCTAGTAGGAAGTGAAATGTCCGCCGTTTTCTAGCACCTTATTGATGCGTGTGGGCATCGACTCGTACAAAGATTCAGTAATCTCCGGTCGACCGCGCAGGCTTTCCCATTCTTGTGCGATCGCTTGCCACAGCGTATCGGCCGTGCGGCCGCGGTTGGCTCGTGTGGACAGCCGTTTCTTCAACATGCCCCAGACATTTTCTATGGGATTCAAGTCGGCGCCACATGGAGGCCACTCAAGCTGGCAAACAGCATGTTCTTCTAGCAATGACTGGACGATACGTGCTTTATGGATCGGGCTGCGGTCGTGTTGAAAAAAATAGCAGCCGTCGCTGAAGGGACCGTCCAGCGCATACGGAACGAGGTGTCTAGTGATGACGTCGCAGTACCGTGACGCAGTGAAGGGCCCTTCCAGACGCACAAGGGGACCAAGGCCATCTTTGCTGATTGCTCCCCACACGCTCACGGAACACCGTCCACTGGATAGAACACTCTGTGTGTAATTAGGCAGATATCTGCAAGAAATAGCATACAATTGGGTTCCAGCGGCGCGTCTAAAAATGTTGTGATTCCTCTTGCGTATGAACTTTATAATGCTGTTATAGAGTTGCAATAGAAAACGTGCAAACATCATTAGATAGTACTGAAAGACCCACTGGCAGCTTTTAATTAGCTTCAGAGTAAGTAGTACTATAAATCAATCGTTAATGTTTTCAACATAATACCACTACAGAAAAATCTCGTAATGTCCAAAAGCTCATTTTACGTGAAACATGTTGTGATGCAGAATTAGCTTCGTGAATGAACTGCCAATACACTGTAAACACACCTGCAGTTTAGTGGACGCCAAACCCGCTTCCGTTGGTACCAGTGCGTGGAAAAAGTTGACTCGTCGCTAAAGATGACATCGCCCCATTTCTCTGTTGTCCAATCTTTCATTGCTGTAGCGAACATGAGTCGTTCTTGTAGCTGGCTGTCTGAGAGGCAGGGCTTCTGTGCTGCTACGAAAGACTGCAGGCCAAGCTCACTCAGCCTTCTTCTTACAGTCTCAGACGATACCGTGAGCGAGAGCGCTTCTCGGATATCCTCTGCACTTTGAAAAGGATCAGCCACGATGGCGGCCGTAATCAGGCGGTCCTCTTCCTCAGTCGTGGCCCTTGGACGCCCACTGCGCTCCATATCTGTGAATCTGTCATCGTCGCGGAAAGCTTGAATAATCCTATTCACGGCAGTCCGGCTCCTGTTGGTTCGGCGGCAGATTTCGCGCTGAGGTATTCCTTCTATAAATAAACGCACAATATGCCTTCTTTCGTCAAGTGGAACACGCAGCGGCATCTTTCCAAATAGGCAATCACCACGTGGCCTGAAGCAAGTCTACTACGTTTTCAGCGACTGATTCGAAGATGCGCCTATGTGTGAAAGAAAATTTTCTATGCATCCGCTTTTTCTTTATTTTTGATGACAGTGAAACACCTCCCTACCCTTTCTCTCAAGACGCAGAAGCAGCAACACTCATTGGACCAAGATGCTGCCAACCAAAGTGCGCCAGTAAACGTCGCGTAAAAAAATCGTCGCAGCGCTTCGTGAAACTTATCTACCCACTGGCACACCAGTCGACAAAGGTTGCAGTGATTGCTCCGATACTGCTATCAAGCCAGATATGTGGCGGTCTTATCGCAGACAGCGCTCTGCGTCAACACAACGAACTAACAATGTCATGCACGGGAATAAAAAATTAACAGGCAGGCGAGTACCAAGAGGGCTCATATCCGGGAGAGCGCCCCTGTCGCCGCTAGGTGGCGCGGATAGGCAGTCTGGCACGCGCTCTCGTGGTCCGCAAACTTTTGTGGTTGACTGTACAAGAAACCCGCAGAAAGAAACATTTCACCCAAGCGATTTTAAGGCTTTCGCATTCCCGCACCTCAACAGCCCTAAGTGTCTCTACCGCATTTTTCTTTTCCTTTCTTTTTTTTTAAATGCCGCCCAAATCAGCACATATAAAACAAGAGGACGGGGTAGTAGGAGAAGCGCAGAAGTTTCTGTGAGCAGCGTGCAAAAACAGGCGAGAGCTTGCACTAGGCCGATTTTGCGTCTTTTGGTTATAGCTAGGCTATCTCTCTTTTTACAGCGTAAGCTGTTATGGATTCATTCCAATAGCCGTTTCTGGTCGCGATGAGGCCGCCGCCTGTGTTTGGCCTTTGGCCGTAACCGCTATCGCCAGAAATGCGAAAAAGTACCCGCTCTCCACCGGAATCGAACCCAGGCCCGCTGCGTGGGAGTTGGATACTTTACCACTGAACCACACAAGCTTTTTTTTTTTTCTTTATTGCCTCGTATGTCACAGATCTGACGAGCGCAATTTTTCTTCTGTTTGATAGCAAGCGCTTGCGTGGTTCAGTGCTCAGAGACTGAACCACGCAAGCGCTTGCTATCAATCAGAAGAAAAAAATTGCCCCCACCTCCCCGAAGGGAATCGTGAGGAAATGCGAATGCATTTCTTGCGCCGACAGTACACGGCGTAGTAATTTTATTGGCGTAAATTAATGACGAGACGAGGATTTGTACCGTAACCATTTCTTTACACATTCATCAGCACCTGTTTGTGTTGTCATTGTACCTGACGGCCATAATCACAGCCTTGTGGTCGCTAAAGTGTACAGTCAAAGGGTCTTTGAGAAGCATGCGCACGTCACAGTTTCGGGTAAAGGTGAGACCAATGCAACTTCCGTGAATGGTAGTCGGACACTTGTCGAACTCGGCGGAGGCACAATGCATAGAGTACTTTGTCCGCATGTACTCCACCAACCACTCGCCGCTCTTCTTTCTCACGTCCACGTTAAAGTCACCAACCAAGACGACGGGGTCAGATACTTTGGAGCGCACACACACACTTTCCATAGCCGCGTCCAGTTAGGACAGTTATATATATATGTATATATATGCAGTGACGTCACCTCCAGCGAGCGGTGTAATGCTCGGGTTGGATTGTATTACACTTCTTGCTAGGGGTACCGTTGCCGTCAGACATTCGCCTTCACCGACTTCTGCCATCGCCTTGAGAGGCGCCTGCAGCCAGCGAACGGTCGAGAGTGAGGCGCGCGCTTCACTCCATTTATATATACGTGCAAGCGAGCGAACGGGAGAGTGGGGCGCAGGGAGGAGAGAGAGCGAACAGTGAGAGGACGGCGAAGCACTGCACCTACCCTCTCCTACACTCTCTCCACACACTCGGGAGTGCCGCCGAGTTTCCGCGATGCGAGCGCCCTCACACGCCAGAGCGCGCTCCTCCTCTCCACTCACTCTCCGCTACTCCGCCCGCACCACAGGTCCGGTTGCTAGGGGCGAGGATAAGCGCGCGCGCCCGCAGCTGTTGCTATGGGAGAGGGAGTGAGAGAGGAGAGATAACACCTGCCGGCGCGCGGACACCGACAGACGCCTGACATGCCCCGACTAAGAAATGCATTCGCATTTAAAATTGCCTTTATACGCACCCTGCGCCTCTGCGCCTGCGCGCCTGCACGTCTGGCGCCTGCGCGTCTACGCTCGCAAAGTGGAACCGGAACCGGAAGTGGAAGCGGAACGCCATCTAGTGAACACTTCATAAAGCTACAGGTGGCTACATACTACTACTACTACTACTACTACAGAGGAGGGAACGACCCACACCCTAAGGAGCTTCGCCCCTAAAAAAGGCGAAAGCTTGCACAAGGCCGCGCAAAGCTCAAGACACAGCGAAGCTGGCCGATTGATATCGAGCGGCTAGCCTCCAACGCGTTCGTCGTCGGCAAGCAGCAACGTTCTTGGCACTGTGCCAACCTTGGTTAGCCTGCCTGCGTTTGTGGCATGCCAGGAACGCTGTCGCCCGTAGGCGCCGACGCGTCTAGCGCTAGTCACACGAAAGGTCACGAAAGGAAAGGTACCTCCGAAAATGATCGCTCGAGAATACCTTCCTACATGCGTAGTTAAGTTAAACCATGTTAAGACCTAACAGCAACCAAGTTAATACCTAGCAGTAGCAGCCAGTAAACTTTGCTGTGCCTAAGCTTTGCGCGGCCAAGGGCAAACTTGCCTGATTTGTTTTTTGTTTTATTTACTTTTTATTCTGTGTCCACAATAGTAGCGCACCTGTCTCGTAGAAATTACTCTTATTGGCACTCATAACGACTTGATTTCCGTAGAAGTTTGTTACAGTCTACTGCTGCCCTCTTCTTGCGTGTATGTGTGTGATCTAAATGGGAACTTGGGCCCGCTATTCATTTATTTTATTGCGATAGCAATTATATGCCCACTCCAAGCGAATTTCTGCGGTCGTCGTCGTCGTCGCCGCCGCTGTGAGGTTCCGTATAAAGTCCAAGCGCGATAAAATAGTCACCGCGCACCGTATGCTGTATGTGCGAGTCGCATGAAAGGCCGTGGGGGGTTGGGAGGGAAGGAGGGAGGCGTCGTTTATCTGCGGCAGCAACGGCGCAAGGGGAACTGGCAATTCAATCTCGCACACGAAAGGAGGAAAGCGGGAAGGCAGCGCGGGAGGGAGGGGGTGTGGCTTCTACTCTGCCCGCAACTTTTTGTACTTTGCGCGGCTGTGGGTGGTCGCCCGCACCATATCTTGAAAGCAATCCGCAGACGGCTCATAGCTTTGTAAGCGCTCTGCTTTCGCCGCTCAGTTTCCGCTGAAGCGATAGACCACACGAACTTTCGCTCACTGCTGCTGCTGCGCTTGCTCACGCCAGCGTTTTGACAGCGGTTATTTGTGGTCTTCGAGTGACATCTATTCATGTTTGCTTGTGCGCGCTGACACCATGCTTGTTAACTCAGTTGGTAAGCGAATCTGTCCAAATTTATACAGCTGATAAAACTACTATCCTTACTTCGTATAGCTCTCTACCAATTTGCTATCGCAATTGTTGGTTCGCCTTTCGGGTGAAACTGTGACTTTTTTCTACCCTTTTCAATGCTGACTCAGAATGCATGATTGCGTCTTTTTGAAGGATAACTTCAATGTTAACGAAAGAAAACAAAATGATCGTTAGTAGTCGCGCTTAAGTATTACTTAAGCAGTGAAGCTCTAGACACCTCTGCCGACAGCCCACCCCAAGTGACTGCTCTGTCTCGAAGACGTTCTTTCCGGCACTCAGGAACAAGTCGCTCTCTGTGGGTACTAATGTCTTTCCACCTTCATCGCTATTGCGAATTGTATGTGCTCATTCATGTTCGCTCCTCGACGTGTGAGCATTAGCGCCACTTAAACCCTCATTTTGGCACTTCTTTTTTTGCCGCATTTCCATATCGTCGCCTTCTCTATCGGACCCGAAGAGTCCCTACCGCCAATTCTGTTCAGTTGACGGCCTAATTGGAATAACTACGAAAGAAGTGCCCGACTCGTTTCTTGGAATGTTTCGTTTTTTCATGCGCACCATGGACTTTCCTCATTTATTGGTGTGTTTTCATTTATTTTGATTTAGTCATTACCGTTTCTTCACATTCCTTATAATCCTCCTCCTGTTTCGCGTTCCAAGAGGAAACTTTGCTAAGCACGCGTAAAGCAAGCGTTACCTGGCACCGTACTGGAGCGTTGTCTTCCTGAGACATTATTCGCCTTTGCTTCGCAGTATGGATCAAAGGAAGCGCCGCAAAGCCGAAGCGAAGACCAAGAATAAAGAAGTTTCGGTTCGGCGTAGCAGATCAGGCGGCAGAGCCCTTCCTTGTTTCCGAGCAGCGGTGCGTGACACAGGAACCGTACTCAATCAGGCGGTGCTTTCAATTTCAAGGCACCGCATCTTCACTTACGAGTTGGTTTTATTTCGTGCTCGCTAAGACGCTGAGTGTAAAGGTGCTCTCAGCGGCTGTATTATAGTGGTCATCGCACGGTATATTGTAGTTACTACGGCTGTCGTAGGGCGATTCTCCAGGTGGCACCGATAATCTAACAAAGATAATCAAGCTGGAACCGGCCAAGCACTAGCACTAATTTCAATAATACCAACAGACCCAAAGCGTTGCTTCTTCGCCTTATTCATTACAATGACCCCGGGAGAGAATCTGAGACATCCTGGTGACTCTTGGCTTATGTAGAATGCTCCGTCCGTATAATATGGCGTCAGCTGATATGGACTTATCACGACCGCGATATTTCAGGTTGTATGATGGTGTGACAGGTTCACCGACGTAATTGACAGGGGAAGCGCTCTCTATGATACGGTAGGGACCACCAACATAATACGCAAGAAGTTTACATGAAAGGCAAGGGCTATGAGGCTTGATCCAAACCCGCATAAGGGACGAAGTTAGAAAACGTTCCCTAAACAATGCACTCTATTCATGCAGCTTTAGACTACCCTAGACGGCAGTTGTAAAGGAACGAAAGTCACAACGAATAGTTTGCCACGGCCCTCTTCAGGGTACACCTCGTAAACGCGACGACGTATTCGTCGTAGGTGGCTTTCCGTTTTGCCAGAATTGAACCAAGTGTGATGCCGCTGGCGTCCGTGTGCACATCAGTAGGCGCAGTAGGGGTCGTAGGGTCGAATTATCGCTGGAAAAGTCAGTAGGCGACGTAGTTTCGCGAAGGCTTCGTCACGAGGGGATCACCAAGTGGTTATTTTTATTTTATTTTATTTAGAACATATCACATAAAATATATATTTAGAGATGCATGAAGAATACATTGCAGCATCGTTCATATGTTAACATAGCGGCAGCACGAATCTAAACATATATATTCGAACACATACTGCATCAAGCCAGTTATACATAAATTCACAAGGCTAAGAGCGTTGAGCATTTATACAATGGCGTTGCTCTATGCAGGGTGTTCGAGCGAACACTTTCAAAAGTTAAAAAAAATTGCCTGTGGCTAATAGAACAATTCTATTCCGTGAGCTGGTCTACTAGAAGAGGCGCACATTACTTAAACAAAAATGAAATGCATAGTTGTCTAATTAACCCAACTTCACTAATTAGGTTTATTGTTAATTAAGTATGGCACGTGTTGCAATCTACAAATTCTAGCGGGTGAAACTGCAAGGCCTATCCACTCGAAAGAATTGTGTGGATGGCACATTTTACGAGATATGGCCATCATAATCGTGGTAAATATGCACTGTCATTCCGCTTACTTTCTTAAGAAAACGTCGTTATATGCATCTACGCCCAAAGTTAACTGGAAGGCCAATAAATTTCTCCGCAACGCTCCGGAATTAATATCTCGAAACTGGTTTAATGGACTAGAAATGTGCTATCTGGAAAAACTATTTCAAAAAATTAATAGTGTTCGTCGAAACACCCGGTATATTTATAGATGCCGTTGCTAGTGGTAAGCAAGTTGGTAAGTGGTGCGATAATGTTTACAAAAGTACGCAAAACGGTAAAAAGTAATAGCAGTCCCAATGAATCAAAGGAGAGCTTTAAGAGATGTGGAATTGTCACGAATTTCTGAGGTCCAGGAATGGACAGAACTCCTCAACGATACACCAAAAGCAATTAATCTGACATTACACAAAAATCAAGCCAACAAGAAAATAATATGAAACACACTGCAATAATCTCTACATAACCATGTGATACAAGTGATTATACTAACTCCCGAAACACAACAAACTAAACTAAACTACTTTAACAGCGTTCAAACGAACACGTTCGGAAGTAAAACAGTAACGGTCTGACCATCCTTGATCGCCGTGGCAGGAGTTCCCAAACGTGACGTCAGACGATGGTCTCCGCAGCTTCACGGGATCGTACACACCAGCTTCAGTGACGATGACCGATGGGGCTCTGTCTGTACCAACTTCTGTGACGATGACGCATGCATGCCGGCTGAACCAACGTCGCACCGGACGTGGTAGACCTTACACCCGGCTACTGCCTTCGCCAGTTGGCTGCTCCTGTTGCCCTAGCCATGGTCAGATGACGGACATGTAGGCTGAACTAGCTGGGTTCGTAGATGGATGCTACGGCACTGTAGTAGCAGCTCATAATTGGTCGCCTTCTTCAGCCTTCTTCGTGTTGGCCCCTCTCCAACTCGGATTCATGCCACAGCACTGTCTCCAGAACATCGCTGGAGATGCGTCCTGCCGAGCCAAAGGCACACGTTCGCCCCGGGCCTTCGAACTCCACCCCTCGTGCTCCTTCCTAATCGACCGCTTCTCTCATCAACTTCTTTCTTCTATTCCTCTTCCTGTGTCGCCTGTATTATAGATGACAGGAAAACGGCACCTTTTCGACTGCACGAAGCTTGGTGGGCTCAAAAAGCACACCATCCTTCAATACATGTCTTATTATTTTTAAGTTGCGGGCAGGAAAACGGTGATTTTGAATGTTGATATAAAGGCCGGCACAGATGAAGCAGGTCAGTATCTCAAGCAAATGAACGAGTTGGGTCGGAAAATTGAAAAAGGACACGACAATGTCATCAAGAAAGCACAGAGAAGTCTTCGCCTTGTAGCTACGAAGGGTGGTGTCCATCATGCACTCGACTGTAACAGGCGCGTTACTTAGACCGAACGGCATTACGGTAAATTCGTACAAGCCACCTGGCATGCCGAAACCTGTCTTCTCGCAGTCATCTTCAATCTTGGTACCTGACAATAGCTGGAGCGAAGGTCCAATGAATATAAGCACTCCATGCCTTGCAAGCAGTCGGAGCCGTCTTTGATCCGACGCCTTGATGCACTAATACACATAGAATCGGATCTAGCCGATCTTGAGGCGCACTAATGCCAAAGGAGACGCCCAAGGACTGTGGGAAGTCCGAATAACGCCACGCCGCGGTATATCATCGTCTAGCTCATTAATAGCCTGTAGCCCGGCTGCTGTCACACAGTATGGTCGTTGGCGCAAGGGGGAAGGTGATCTGGCGTCGACGCTGAGGGTGACATTTGCAGCGAGTCACATTGCTTGTGCCAACGAAGGAGATGTTTGGCCATGACAGTGTTTTTGGTCGCGGTCGCCGTACAGATCCTTGCATTTTAGCTCGCTGCGAAACACTTTTACTATTTTCCGGAGGGACGTCGCTTCACTCTGTTGACCGACCATAAGCCACTCACCTATGCGCTAAGCTCTGGACGAATGAACGACACCCCACCGGAGACCAGGCAGTTGACCTACCATGCTGAACTTTCAAGCCACACTAAGAACGTCAAAGGTGCGATGAACATTCCTCTTTCAATCCCCTTTCTACCTTCCCCAGTCCAGGGTTATCTACCGCGCTCAGCCTGGTTAACCACTCTGCCTTTCTATTATTACTTCTCTCTATCTCTGTCTCCGGCAGATGCATCAAGTCGCTTCGAAGGATTGAAAGCTGCAACGGTAACACAAGAACTGGCATCAGCACATATCGGCGACGAAGAACTGCAGCGTTTACGATCGACATCGACGCGTTCGCACTTTGAAGCTCTTCCCCGGTCCGGTATAACCGTGACCACCACTTCTGAGATGTGAAGCGGTTCAGCGAGACCTTTTGTTCGGCTCTTACTCTACGGACAATGTTTGAAGATCTGCACTGCTTTTCCCATCCCGGTATCACAGGATCGTAGAAACTCGTCGCAGAGCGCAGAGCGCCTTGGATGAACGCTGAGTTGCGAACCTGGCGGCCGACTTGTTTGCCTTGCCAGAGAAGAAGCATACATTGCCACATCAGAAGTCCACTTCAATAAATTCCTCTTTCCAAGCAACCGTTTCGTCCACAGTGCAAATAGACATCATCAGACCGCGTCCTCCTCAAAAGGATACCGTTGCCTTATCACATTTGTCGACAGGTTCACCACGTGGCTAGCGATCAGCGATATCATAACCAAAATTGTCGCTAACAGTTTCGTCAACACCAGGGTGTCGCAATTTGGAGTTTCAGAGGAAGTGGTTACAGGCCAAGGCAGGCAATTTGGATCTGCGTTCTCCTGCCATCTCTCAAGTGTGTGCTATGCATCCGTGATCAGCTGGACGGCAGCATATCATTCGCAAGCAAATGGTCTAGTGGAGCGTTTTCACAGGCAGTTGGAATGGGCTACAACGGCCCACGGTGGCATTGAGCACTGTATCGACGACTTGCCTCTCGTCCTCCTTGGTATACGTAGCACGTTCAATGTCCTACACTGTGCTGCAGCGCAGCTTGTTTATGTAACTTCAATTCGACTGCCCGCGGAGTTCATCTCTCACAGGGCCTACAAGGGAAACAAGCTGGACACTCGCGTTATGGTAAGCGCTTTGCAAGGCGTTTTCGAGGCCATCCGACCAGTGACGCCGCAACACAAGCCAACGCGAAACCCATCCCATTTCAAGAACTTGCAAACAGCCACTCATGTTTTCTTTAGGACAGACGCACTTCACAAGTCATTCAACCACCATACACCGAACCACACTTGGCGATCGAGATCCTTGATAAGCATTTAACAATTCGCATGGGTGCCAGAGAAGATAGAGAATCTATCGACAGGCTCATGCCCGCCTTCGTAGAAGCTGCCGCGATTGGTGCTCTAATAGGCTTCTCCACCCTCCACTCATCAGAATGTCCCAAACCATCTACATCGAAATGAAAACACGTACGCTGGGGGGACGATGTGGTGATGCGCAAACAACGACATAGTGTGCCAAGACAGCACGTGCGGAACGAGTGCGTGAGCAGTCAGTGTAAAGTTATTAGGTTCCCGCATCTCCCCGTGGCAGCATCTGTCTTTTGGTGGCACACTTTTATCTTGGAATATTTCTTGTTGCCGCAACGATTCGCATGAAATGTCCTATGTACTTTATTCCCATAAGGCACAAAGCATCACTTTGCATGCGCTATGTTGGACACCTCTAAACTGATTATGGCAAGGAAAACTTAACTGAAAGTCCATTGCGTCTGTTCTGCCCACATTGTCTTTTTTCACCCTTATTCCGCTCTACGACACATGATGCACCAACTGGCCCAACTTTCAGAGATTCCGAACCCCATTCTAGCTTATTTTATACGCTTTAACAAAGCTTCCATTGTGAATCTTCCAAATAAGCAAATAACAAGTAAATATTTGTTTATTCTTACAATAGAAACTTCTTTTTTTACGAATACTATCTTCATGGTTGGAAATGAAAGTGAACAAGTTGTTTTAATTTTTCTTCGTGTAGTGCAGTTTGGTCTTTGCAGGGTTATATAATGCGGTAACCCAGAGACGTTTTATTACCACAACAGTAAAGACAAAGAATCAGCTTTCCCAAATTTGCCTTCTGCCAATGAGAATCAGTTGCTACGACGCCAGGAGTCATTTTTTAATATTACAGTCAATGGGAAAAGCAGGAAATAGGTTCGCAGTAGTAGTGATGTATAGATGGAAGCTGCTGCATCGGTCAATGACTTCAGAGCTACTTGTTCCCACCAGGGTTTAATAGGGGGAGGGACATGGTCGTATAAAAATGTATTATATTAAAGTAAGAATTAAAAATAAGAATGTGTAATATTTCAGAAATTTACCTAATTTTGCGAGAGTAGTAAAGTAGTGTGTGGATTAGACATATACGTTCTGACTCATTATTTTTCGTGATGCACGCAACTTCCGCTCTTTGTGATATAGTAACGAATATTGTGCAATATGAACTACGTACCTGGACAGACTTTGGCACTCAAAACTCATGTGGTAGCAGGCTAGATTTATTTTCTTGAATAGTAGAGCTTTATGGGAACCTTTTATTCACAGTTGTTGGGCCAAAGCTTTATGCAAGTTTTTTTTTCTTTTTATTCGAGCCTGTTCCTCGTTTTACTATATCAGTATATTTCATTAGGAAAATCTTGATGCATTATGTTTATTTTCGTTTCTTTCCTGTGTTATCAAGCTGGGGTCGTGTTGTGGACCGCGTAACAGGTTTCGAGAACTTGTGTAAAACAGTACCCTTCTTCCCTTTTCTATCGTTCAGTATATAGATAATGTCCAAGCATGCACCAGCCCGACCAACGTGACTGCAGCTTGGCATTAGCATTGACCTTAAAATTTGAAATGTCCCTACATGATTTTTTTCATTCGCTTCTTGTATAAATAAATTTCTAAGCCATAGGTGAGGAGGCAGTTTCCATAATGAAGGCTTTTTTTCACACTCGTTGACTAGTTTTGAAGACCCCGCCTTGGGATTAATTAGCTCTGATGCCTAAACTTCTACTAAAACTGATGTCACAAGCGAGATGACACAGTGTAAACTTCAAAATTTCGGCGACTTCATTTTCCCTGTACATTTGCAGTGCTGCCATACTATAGAGCACTTGGTGGCTGAGAATCCTTTGATCTACTGTGTACACTGCGTGACGCTCTCGCTGTGACGTCACCGTTTACATTGGCGTCGTCTATGCTTTCGACACGTCTTTTCCGACCAACCACCGTACTCTCGGCTGATTCTTTATTGTGGGTCTATGCAATTTATGACGCTTATCTTCATTAATGTTATTTGCACCTCGTTTGTGCAACCAACGCTCTTTTCATCAGCATGACAAGGAAGAATTTCATGCAAACGCACCGCCAACTTGTTAAAAAAACAGTAGGCGACCCTAATCTTTGACTTAGGTGTCTCTTGGTGGAATTCGCACCTCGGCGTTGGTGTTCTGTAGGATAAATTTGTGTGTGTATGTTTCGAAACAGGAACACAGACACATAGAACCGTTGTCCGTAGGTCTTCTTCTTGTTGGTAGGTTCTGCTTGGCCCAGGGGCTTCCGCAGCGACCACCTCCATGGCGAACGCAGCGCACGAACCGAACTGGGTAGAGCAAGCGAGCGAACGCTTTCCCCTCGCACGATATGCGGGCAAGGAGCGAGGAAGGGTGAGCAGGCAGCGCAGTGCGCCACCTGGCGGCGCGTAGCCCTCTAGCGTGCCGCGCACGAAGCGCACCTCACGCACCCTCTCCGGTGCCGACATCAGAGCATGTAACGAGCGCACGCGCGCAGCTGTTGCGAGCAAGCGAGCGAGCAAGCAGGTGCACGCCGGGAGAGAAGTGAGAACATCTGCCTAGTCCCTGCCAGGCAACGGTTGTCCATTAATTAGCTGGTTAAATATCATGCCACCTTCTTGTGTTTGATGTCTTTAGTGACGTCATTACTTCTGTTTCCACTTCCGGGTTTCCAGGAATTTCGCCAGTCATGCTCACGTAGCGTCACACGATTTGGTGCTTTGGTGCGCGGTAATCAGTGATGTCTAATTAATTCTAATTATTCCAGACACTTCAGTAACTGAACTTATAACTAACTTATGCTCTGATATCATATCTATACTGAAACCCATGAATACTGTACTCTACTATTTCTTTCTATTTTTTCTGATTTTTATTGAATTTCGTCCCCTGTCGTCTCAGGAGCTAAGCCGGAAGTGCTGTATTTCTAATTATTCCAGATACTTGAGTAACTCAACTTGTAACTTAGCTTATGTTCTGGTATCTTATCTATAATGAAACCCATTAATTTTTTCCTGTACTCTCTTTTTTTCTGATTTGTTTTGAATTTCGTCCCTAGTAATCAGTGATTTCTAATTAATGCTGTTATTCCAGGCACTTCAGTTACTCAACTTGTAACTAAACTTATGCTCTGATATCACATCTATAATGACACCCATGAATTTTGTACTGTACTATTTTTTTTTTCTTTTGTTCTGATTTATTTCGAATTTCGTCCCTGGTCGTCTCAGGAGGTGAACCGGAAGGGCTGCGCTCGAAACAAGAGTGTCACTCGATGATCGTGGCACTAATAATTCCAATCCAGTGCACATAATGCTAATTTTCGTCTACTACAGGATTGCGGGTTGTGGCCAGCAAAATATATGCATACACACCCTGTTCTCATAATCTGTGGGTTACCTAAATCCTTGCACTAATTGCCAAGCACGTCAGTTGCGTGATAGCTCAATTACTATCGCACAGAACAGAATTGAGCTATCGCGCGACAACAGAACTGTGTATTTCCTGCCTCCTATACAGAGAACGCTAAAGAAAGACATTGACATACCACTGTATATAATTCATTATCTGGCGTTTAGAATTCTTGGTGACCTGTTTTACAATATGACTGAAATCTTTGTGGATGTATGAAAGGGCTCCTGAAAGCCACAGATTTACTGGATCCTTCCTCCGGGAGTCTGTAGCCAATTTAAAAACTGTGATAGTGGCATTAATTTTGCCAAATCTAAATGCATGCCTAGAGTTACCTGATTGTTAGGGATTATGTATCCTCATGCACTGTTCTCGAATATCTGGTGCTGCTGTTTGCATGCGTGGTTTTCCATGTATCAAATAAAACAAATTTTGCGGGATAGCTCAGCTTTTGGCACGCTCGTCTCCCAAAGGGACGTTGCTTAACTGCCATGGGTTCAGATCCCAGTGGAGGTCGTTGTGGAGAAGCTTTATTTTTTATGCTGTAATAAGTGGCGAAGCTGGGGACAACCAAGTAGTTTAACGAAGACAAAAATAGTCGTTGTGTGTCGTCAATGGTGACAACGGTTGCTGTTAGCGTCACGGAATGGGCCGACGGATGCGACGAACAGATATACAAGGCAAGCTTTATTTTGAGCACCAAATGGCGGTCGGAATACTAACTAAATAAATTATTGGTACTCCCCGACACTTGGAGGCTTTGTCTCCTAATTGAGACGGACAAGTAAACTATAAATGAATGTACTTGTGCTTTCAAGTGTCGGTTGAGTACGCAAGTTGCGGATGATGCGGCGGCAGGGATCACGACGGTCTCTGTAAATGCCACTCGAGGAGCAGAGTGACGGTAAGGAATGCCTCGGTTTACAAACAATTTGCTGGGGAAAATCTGCAGCCGGAGGCTAATCCTCAATGCTGCGCTCTATAAGTCCTCATGTTCAAGTGTTTCTTTCACTGGTGCAACCGCGCCACAATGACCGAGTTTTCGTTTTCAAGTTCTGCGATCTATTGGGCACCTTTACAGAGTGAGCACCTCATGGACGTATATTATACTCAGGCCTAAACGACTCGCTGTGAACTTGAGAGAGATACTCTGCAGAGGGCAACTGAAATCGATGGGAAGTGACTGGCCTGTGGTAGATGTTTTTTTTTTTTTTGGTGCGCCACAGAGATGGAACCGCACAAAGTTTGCCTTGCAATCGTGTTTTCCCGAGGAAAGCAGACCAGACCATGCCATCGATAAAGCGTGACTGTCGGAGGTTTTATTGCCTGGGCTTGTGAAACTCAGTATATTGTGTTTCTTTGCTGCTCCGTCCGCAGTCCCATGCATTCGGCGACCTTGTTCCAGAGACCACGAATACATTCTCCTATATGTCAGCGTACTTTACGTCGTGTGCCTTTCCTTGTACATTAAGTGTATTTGTATTTACAGTGTTATTTCCTCTGTCCTCTATTGACTAGACATTTTAGTACCCGGCGCATCTGCAGTAAAAATTGCTTGCGTATTGCGGGCAAGCACAAAGCAATAAAAACAGGCCGCCACGCTCACAAACAAGAGCGCTCACGTGTCTTGCTCTCTCGTTTGTTCTGCGCTACAAAGCAGTACATTACCGAATGCTGCACCCTACAATCTAAACTATATTCAGGTATATTGTGACGCTAATCTACCTTGCCTTCAAACAAACCAAGTGAGTTGAATTGGTGGGCATTGCTCAGTCCCTGTTTTCCAAGTGTGCTTGGTTGTTCCTCAAATACCGTCGGACGGTGGCTGCACGGAGCGAATCTAGTTCCATTGCCTACATGAATATAGAATGTCTAACTCTCCGTCAGATATCACAACATGTGGAATATCTCCCGCTGTTTTAATAGGAGGTTTCCCAAAAAGCCATAATAAGTACCCTTACAAGATTAATGAGGAACTTGAAACACAGCAGCAGAGGTTGTAAAGTTTAGTCGCATATCTAAAGGAGAACTCCTGGCCCTTAGACAGTGGGTATAGCAAATTAAGAAATTCCGCACGTTTCAGGAAATGTGTTCGATGAACTAGGTCAGTCAGTCAGTCAAATAACTTTATTTAATGGCCCTGCGTTTGTGGGACGGGCAAATGGTCCCGCCTAGGTGACGGCCAGGAGCTCTTGAGCCCTGGCGGCTTCCTCGGCCCGCTGGACAGCCCAAAGTTGATCGTCAAGGGCAGAGCTGAGCAACACAGTCTCCCAGCGCACGGCTTATCAAATATTTTGCTGCTCGGTAGGATAAATACATACACCATTCGAACTTTGGTGACCCGGATGAATTGTGTTTGATGACGTTGCGAGTAAAAAATAGTGAGAACGGGCCTGATCGGGGGCCCACTCTCGAAGTTCTGCCCCTATCTTAATACTAGGGTAGCATACATTGGAACGTATACATTGTTTATCCTTTTTTGGATTAAAAATTGGGGAAGTTATTTTTCGGCGCAAGACACGCCTGCGTGCATCGGAACTTTCACGAATATCGTCGCCGAGTCGATCTGTTGCTGAAACCTTTTGTGCATTCAGATTTCATGCGTGAGGTGAAAACTGGCGTACATTCCAGAAAGTGCGCGAGCGCCAGCAATCTCGCCTGAATATACGATGACTCATGTATAAATAACTGACATGCTTGACCCGTACATCAGATTAGGACGATTGACGACTGAGCTTACCGCTGTACCATTGGGGTTTGAGTGTCACATTTACAGCGAAGCTGTTTACCTCTAGCCCCCGTAATCACCCCCCGCATGCGTTCCAACGGGGGTACCCTGGGCGGCTTGCGTTCGTACCGACGACAGGAATGGAGACGATACGATTGGACAGGATTGTGCACGTGGCCTGCGCTTCGATGGTTATAACGTCATGCGTATCGAAGATACCGGCGCTGCTGCAGCAGCGGTTGCGGCAGATGCATGGGAGGTGCGGTGACGGCAGTGGCGATTGTGTCGGTATACTTTGGTGTCATATAAAAAAATGTATGATTCCATAATGTATGCAGCCCATGTATGCAGCTTAACAGCTTCGCGGTAATCCATCGCCATATGAACGTTGCGACCCCACATTTTTTTTTTTTTACTGGGCGCAATAAAGAGTTAAATTTCGGTGTTCGCACTTTTTCTACTGTCTGGTTCTTCAGCGTCACTACAACGTAACAATTCGCTCTACCTAAAAAACACGGTGGTTGTTTAAAAATAAAGAGAAAGCACATGTGTTCGTTTGTAAAATTCTGGTGTACAATGAATAGTGCACTTATCAATTGCGCCGGTCCTTAAAGATAGTCGCAATTTCGTCCGAAAGGCGAAGCATTGCTTGCAAAAAAATGTCGCAGTTTCGCCGGAAAGGCGAAGCATCAATTGCGATAGCAAATTAATAGAGAGTTATTCGGAGTAGGGATAGTAGTTTTATCGGCTGCATAAACGTGGACACATCTGCTTACTAACTGAATTAACAAGCGTGGTGTTAGCGTGCACAAGCAAACATGAATAGATCACACTGAATGACCGCAGAAAACCACTGTCAAAATGCTGGCAGCAAGCGCAGCCACCGCAGCGAAGAAGGCTCGCGCGGTCCAACGCTTCAACGGAAACTGAGCGGCGAATGCACAGCGCATACAAAGGTCAGAGCCGTGTGGAGATAAGAGAAGGTGCGGGCGACCGCCACCGCCGGGCAAAGTGCAGAGGAGTTGTGCACAGGATGAGTTGTTGACAGAGAAGAAGATACCCCCCACCCCTCCTTCCCGCGCTGCCTTCCCGCTTTCTTGCTTTCGCGTGTGATATTGAGCGGCCAGTTCCCCTTGCGCCCGATTGCAAGATAAGCATTTGGTGAAGCAGCACAGCGTCGCCCCGCCTCCCTCCCTCCCTCCCATACCCCCACGGCCTTTCGCGCGACGGTCGCGCTTGCTTTCCGCCGTGCGTTCGCTCTCCGTGATAGCGCGCGTCCCTCGCACGCTTTCGCCCGCGCATACGGCGCGCAGTGACGATTTTATCACCGGTTGGACTTTATACGAAACCTCACGGTGACAGCGACGACGACGGCGACGCCGACGGCAGAAATCTGGTTGAAGTGTTCATATAAGTGCTATCGCAATAATATCAAATTAGTAGACAGCTATACGAAGTAAAGATAGTAGTTTTATCAGCCGTATTAACTCGTCAACCTTCGCTTACTAACTTAACTGACAGGCATTGTGTGCCTTCGCACAGACAAACATGAACACATCTCTTTCGATGAGCGCGGCCTCTCGCTGTCAGAACGCTGGTGTGAGGGAGAGCGGTAGAGGTCGCTTTCAAGATAGGGCCCGCGCGGCCGCTCTCAGGTGCGCCATACGCAGCCGCTGCTGGTGTAGAACCCCCTCACTCCCGGTGCCTTGCGCGCGGTGGAAGACGGCGCGCTTCCTCTCCGCCTTCCTCTCTAGTGCGTGTGAGATCAAGCCACCATCCTCGGATCACCCTCGCACGCTTTCATTCGCACCTACAGAACACGGTGCGCGGCCACGGTGTTATCGCACTGTGACTTTGTACGGAAAATGACGGCGACGGCGTCGACAAAGGCGAAAACGTGACCGCGGTGTCGATGTAGTTGCTATCGCAAAAAAAAAACACTGACGCGCTGCATAAGGTATATTGTAGGTGTGTCGCCTTGAGGCACACTATGTACTTTGTGGCTCAGTTCTCAGTTATACTGCTACACTGCGTCAGCCATTAATTTGCTAAAAATAGAGCGTAACATATTGCTAATGTCTGCACCGAATATTTCAGCTATCAGGTCATGTTGAAAAAGCGGGAATCCATTTTTATTAAAAGTAATGTGACGCGCACTGGCAAAGATACGAGGGGAAGCGAACACAGCCGCTAATTTCCACGGAGTTAAATGCGAGAAGTAGTTTTTATATACGTGGAATTTTTTAAATGAGAGTTGATAATGAGGTATTTATAGAGCCGGTTTGAATGAACAACGCCCCGTAAGAACATTATCAGCGCATGCCCACTCCAAATAATCCAGCAATTTTACTCTCCTAGATAGGGGGCTCAGAAGAGTCACGTACACATATATTTTAAATTTACTTTCATTTTGTTATTGCCATATATTGTGTTAATTCTTAGCAATCATGATTACGCTGTGACTGGCAAACCGAGCTGGCGCGCTTGATGTCTGGTCAATTTCTATGCAAATATCTAAGCAAGCACAGAAATAAAACGCCAGAGCGCAACCTGATAACCCGTTCCATTATACACACTGAATATGCATTCTCCTTTGCTTTATTTTCTTCATAAGCGGCGTGTGGTAAAAAAAAACTTGCCTGTATTCACATACACATTCGCATAAACATGCCTGCGAATTCGGCAAACGGACACTGTGGTGCCCTTTCAAAATTATGAAAGTTAGGCACATGTGAATTTAGAGTTAGGAATGTAGCGCCGAAGCTGCGTCAAGCGACTAACTTACGTTCTTCCGCAATATGTATTCCAGAAAAGCTCTTGCTTTCTTCTCTATGTAATACTTTCTTTTTCCTTAACGCTTCTAACAGTGAAGTGAGTAATCTAGGCAAGCCGGAGGCTAGTTCATAACGCCTCTAAAGAACGAAGACGGGTAATAAAAGGAAATGCGAAAGCTACAAAACGAATGTCGATGTATAGTGCTTCTATTATTGAAAGGATAAAAGGATAGAAACAGAAGAAAGTTGCCAGCTTAAAAACGCCTCCTATAATGCCACAAGTACAATACAACTGCATTACTAATACTACTACTATTACTACTATTACTAGTGCTGCGAAAACTTTAGAATTCACTTATGGCATTGATTTCAGTCTACGGAGTTGGCACCAAGTGTACCGGCGCTTGAGCTTAAAAGACAATCACAAACGTATCCCCCATTCCAATTGCAAAGTAAAGTGAACTGAAAGAGCACTCGCAAGTTGGGAAAAGCGCAGTTATGAGTTGGGAATAGAATAGAGGAAGTGCGCTGCCTCTCAAGGCCACTACGACGACTCATGCATTCGCAGTGCAGGATATTCTGGATATTCCACGTGAACCGGTTTTCTTCGGCAGCGACCAGCCCACATGTCTCTTTAGTTTGCACCCTCAGGCACGCAGGTCACGTTATACATATATGCTCTTTCTATGCCGTTCTCATCGAGAACTTCCCGGTCTCAGCCTACTCGTTTCCTCTGAAAGGCTATGAATGAACAGTGAGGAGTGCCGCGCCGCCCGCATCCACAGCCTGCAAACTTTACTGTTCCCTATTTCGTCAAGTGCACCAGAGAGCTGGAAGAATGCCAACATTATACTAATCCATAAGAAGGGAGACGTTAAAGAACTGAAGAATTATAGACCCATTAGCTTTCTTTCAGTACTGTATAAAATATTCACCAAGATAATTTCCAATAGAATCAGGACAACACTTGACTTCAGCCAACCAAGAGAACAGGCTGGCTTCAGGAAGGGATATTCAACGATGGATCATATCCATGTCATCAATCAGGTAATCACGAAATCTGCGGAGTACAATCAACCTCTCTATATGGCTTTCATAGATTATGAAAAGGCATTTGATTCAGTAGAGATACCAGCTGCCATAGAGGCATTGCGTAATCAAGGAGTACAGGAGGCATACGTGAATATCTTAGCAAACATCTACAAGTATTCCACAGCTACCTTGATTCTCCACAAGAAAAGTAGAAAGTTACCTATCAATAAAGGGGTCAGGCAAGGAGACACAATCTCTCTAATCCTATTCACTGCATGCTTAGAAGAAGTATTCAAGCTCTTAGACTGGGCGGGCTTAGGAGTGAGGATCAACGGCGAATATCTCAGCAACCTTTGGTTTGTAGATGAAATTGTCCTATTCAACAACAATGGAGACGAATTACAGCAAATGATTGCGGACTTTAATCGAGAAAGTATAAGAATTGTGTTGAAGATGAATATGCAGAAGACAAAGATAATGTTCAATAGCCTGGCAAGGGAAGCAACAATTCAGGATCGCCAGTCAGCCTCTAGAGTCTGTAAAGGAGTACGTTTACCTAGGTCAATTACTCACAGGGGACCCTGATCACGAGAAAGAAATCTACAGAAGAATAAAATTAGGTTAGAGTGCATACGGCAGTCATTGCCAAATCCTGACTGGGAGCTTGCCACTGTCGTTGAAAAGAAAAGTATACAATCATTGCATTCTACCGGTGCTAACATATGGGGCAGAAACTTGGAGGTTAACAAGGAAGCTCGAGAACAAGTTAAGGACCGCACAAAGAGCGATGGAACGAAAAATCTTAGGACTAACGTTAAGAGACAGGAAGAGAGCGGCGTGGATCAGAGAACAAACGGGGATAGCCGGTATTCTAGTTGACATTAAGCGGGAAAAATGGAGCTTGGCAGGCCATGTAATGCGTAGGATGGATAACCGGTGAACCATTAGGGTTACAGAATGGATACCAACAGAAGGGAAGCGCAGTCGAGGTCGGCAGAAAACCAGATGGGATGAAGTTAGGACATTTGCAGGCGCAAGTTGGAATACGCTAGCGCAAGACAGGGGTAATTGGAGATCGCAGGGAGAGGCCTTCGTCCTGCAGTGGACATAAATTATAGGCTGATGATGATGATGATTTCGTCAAATATAGTAGTAGCAAAAATCATACATGATATTACGGCCATTGCATTCTCGCGTGTTATCATCGCTGATGAAATAATATGACAGAAACATTTCGCGCAGATCCAAACCAAATGCTGGAACCGAGGTGAGGAGAAGCTTTCATGAAGCAGTTAATGAAATTAATTAAATTTCCCCACTTCGTGTCTGCGTCTCTGACGTAACAGAAACTGGCGCGCGCGAGTGCTCCCAGCGCAGCTGTGCTCCGAAATGTGACAAATCTTATATTGGCTGTTATTTCCTACTTTCTTACTTCTTTCAAATGTACCGACCGCTTCCTGGCCGATATCCCGCTGGGGGTATGTGTCATAATATTGTGACGTCTTGGTTGGGACGACGTTTATTAGGCCCGGGAGCTCGTCAGCGAACAAGCGCAGCACATAGGCGATGATGATGATCACATATATAGGAGAAGAGAAGGATAGGTAAAATTGTGAGGATGATGATGATAACATACAGATAAGGAAGATGTGCGTAATAAACGCCCACACTAATTTCCCCCCGACGTGAAAGCGGCCATCCTGGCAGGCCGGCCGTCATGGTGTCGAGGCACGCCTCGTGAAGGGCTTCATGCGGGACACGTGGACAACCTCAGTATTGCGGCAACGGCGGTCTGTGGGGGCGTCAAGAGGAGTGACGCGATAGTTGATAGGTGAAGTCTGTCCAAGGACTATGTACGGTCCGATGAACCGTGGCTGGAATTTTTCACATAAACCAGGGGTGCGAACAGGAGTCAGGAGCAGGACCTCGTCCCCAGGTCGAAAAGATACAACGCGATGGCATTCGTCGCAATTATTTTTCCGGTCTTGTTGTCTTGCCTCTGTGTTCAGGCGAGCACGCTGGCGACAGTGGTCGAGTCGGGAGACGTACTCTTCGCGCGATGATAGAGATGAATTAGTCTTGGAGTTGAAGAATGAAACGTCCAGAAAGAAAGTAGGGGAGCGTCCATAAACGAGGTAAAATGGCGAGTAGCCAATTGTGCGCTGCACGGCCGTGTTATAGGCGAAAGTGACGAATGGTAAAAGAACATCCCAGTTTTTGTGGTCTGGTTGAATATAAGCGGCGATCATGTCGGCAAGGGTACGATGAAACCGCTCGGTCAGGCCGTTAGTCTGGAGGATGATAGCTAGAAGCTGTCTTGTGGGCAGTGGCGGAGGCTCGAAGAACTCCGTTAAGCAGTTGTGAAAGGAACGCCTTTGCACGGTCACTGAGCAGCACACGAGGAGCACCATGGTGCAGAATAATGGCTTCAAGAACGAAGTGAGCAACTTCCGAAGCAGAGCCCGTAAGCACAGAAGCTGTCTCAGCGTAGCGCGTCAGATGGTCGACAGCAGTCACTATCCATCGATTGCCAGCAGTAGTGTGCGGAAGGGGCCCGTAAAGGTCGATCCCAACTACCTGGAACGGGGCTGCGGGCATGGAATCGGCTGTAATTGGCCGGCAGGAGCAGATGTTGGGAGCTTGCGACGCTGGCAGGAAGAGCAGGAACCGACGTATCTGGCGACGCTAGCAGAAAGGCCAGGCCAATCGAAACGACTTCGAATGCGGTCATATAGGATTTATGGAACCCAAGGTGGCCAGCTGCCAAATCATCGTGAAAGGCGTTGAGAACACGAAGTCGGAGAGAGCGTGGTAGAACTGGCACCCAGCGTTGCCCGTCAGGATGGTAAATACGGCGATACAGCACGCCATCGTCCAGCTTAAAGTGCGCGAGCTGGCGACGGAGGCGCGCGTTAGGTGGACGAGAAGCCCCAGAGAGGTGAGCTATGAAGCGTTGACAGTACGAGTCAGCAAGCTGGCGAGAGGCGAGTGGCTGATCATTGTCGAAAGGCAGTTGGTACATTGAGGCCAGGGAGGAAACCGTAGCAGTGTCGGTCGAACTGGTGACGTGCGAAGCGATTGCAGAGGCGTCGAGCGGGGCCGTAGGAAGCGGGCAGCGAGATAGAGCGTCGGCGTCTTGGTGTTTCTTTCCGGCCGGTCAGATGGGCCGATGAAGGCTCTGGCGGTGATGACGGGAAGTGAACCGTGGGCGCAGTAGCAACCGACGCGTAAGTTGGTAGCGGCAATCGGAGAAGTGACGTGGCCGACAGGCTTGGCAGCAACTTGCGCGTATGTCGGTCGTGCGGTAGTTGGTAATGCGTGAGGGACAGGAGCTTGTGCTGGCACAGCACAGGTCAAGGACGCCAGTTCTTCCCTGATAACGTCGCGCAATGACGCACCAAAAGGTTGGCTGGGATACGTCGAAGGTGAGGTTAACCCCATCGATTGTAACTCTTCCCGTATGAGCGTGCGTATCAGTGTACGTAGGTCATGGTCCCCCGTAGAATGGGCATCGTCAATGTCGGGCTGTAGGCGGACAGACTCGAGCTCATCGAGGCGCTGACAAGTGATTACGACGTCAGCGACGGTAGCCGGATTCTTAGTGGCGAGTGCATTGAAGGCAAGAGTTCCAATGCCTTGGAGGTTGTGGCGTACCCTGTCCGACTCCGACATTGAAGAATTCACACGTCGGCAGAGTGCAAGGACGTCCTCGATGTAGGAGGTGTACGACTCGCCCAGGTGTTGTTTGCGAGCATCGAGGCTTTTCTTGGCGAGAGTGGACCGAACAGCCGGTGTGCCGAACACTTCACGAAGCTGGTGCTTGAAGAGAGGCCTGTCGGTCAATTCGGGCTCGTGGTTAAAGAACCACGTCTTCGCCACGCCAGACAGATAGAAGGAGACATGGCGTAGTTTATTAACATCATCCCAGTGATTGGCGGAACTGACTCGCTCGTAATCGTCCAGCCAGTCTGCGACATCCTCTCCGCGAAGACCAGCGAAGAGATGGGGGTCACGCTGGGCGCTGTTGATGATAAAGGAAGGAGGCACTTGCGATGTCGGAATGGTGGCAATAGGGGCGCCAGGCTGCACGTCCTGTGGCATGTTAGCTGACGGTGGGCGCAAGCGGTGACCTGAACGAAGCTCCAGGAGGTAGACCGGACGGCCAGAGGACGTAGGACCGAAGAGCACACTCCATCACTTGTGACGTCTTGGTTGGGACGACGTTTATTAGGCCCGGGAGCTCGTCAGCGAACAAGCGCAGCACATAGGCGATGATGACGATCACATATATAGGAGAAGAGAAGGATAGGTAAAATTGTGAGGATGATGATGATAACATACAGATGAGGAAGATGTGCGTAATAAACGCCCACAATATGTAAATCATAATTATTATCAACACGCGGTGATCGGCTCAGAGGGCGAGTTTTGGATTGCACGATATGTACCACCCCTTTCTTGTCCAACCTCCCATTCTGGGCATGAGTAATGGTGCAAACCGGTACTTGGGCATGTGCCATTGTTTGAAATTCACCATCCTCGTTATCAACACACGCACACGCTTCATGGTCGATCGCCCGTTTTGAATATGTGTGATACTAGGAATTCATAATCATCATCAACACGCCGGTGATCACCTCATTGAAGTACTTGGTGGCACGATATGTAAGCCGCATTCTTAGCCAGAAACATTAGTGCAGGTTCACTGACTTAATTTCGAGAAGACTGATGAAACAGCGGAGCTGGTGGCTTCAACTTGGCTTTTACTTCCCGATGAGTCTCTTCGTGCCGTTGCCGCGACGCCGCCTCCCTCACTGGAAACTCGGGGTCTTCGGATCGTCGCCGTCGGTTAGCCTCGGCTTCCCTTGCTGGGAACTCTGGGTCTGTACGTTGTCGTTGGACCCATGCTCGAGCAGCTACCCGACATCTTTCCTGCCGTGCCTCTTCTTCTTTCGGAGACTGTTTCTTCGGCCTCGCCATACTCGTCGCCGAACGTCGGAATGCTCTGCGCCGACAGTGAACGCCATTAGACTGCTCGGTAGACCCTGCCCCCCGCTATCTATCCCCGGAAGCCGTCGCGTCGCCATTACGATGCCGTGTCTCTCTTCTTGGCTCCGCCCACCTGTCTCTCGGCGCGCGCTCTCCCTTTCTCATCCTCGCAACTCTCCGACCACCTGTAGCTGGCACGCGCTTCGCAAAACTGATCAACGCTCGACACGGTTCAACCTCGGCCTTAAGTAGCTCCGCTGTTAAATGTTCGATGATACGAAATACAGAGAGGTCGGCCTGAGGCACATTACTCTAACCAGCTACTCTGTGCTGAGGAAAGGGGAAGAGGGAAAGAAAGAGGGAAAGAGAGAGGAAAGAAAGAGGCGCATAGTGGTGACCGTCATGGGTATATGCCATAGGGAACCAGTGCTGGCCAGGAGGTGCTACGGCAGTGTCAGTGTGCGGCCCAAATATGCTTGTACTATATCTGGGGAATATTCCAGAACATGATGTCCTGCGAAATGGAGTGGAGTCGCCATTACAACCACGCTTAATCTGTTTTTTTCCTGGTGTGACCTGCTAACCGCCACTGTGTGCGCGTGCGTGTACGGGTGTGTTTTTTGACAACGCTTACGGTGATTGTGGCGCGCTCAAATTTATTTGTCGTTTTTCTTCCTTATGCACTGCGGCATTTGGCCTTCGTTTCGCCCTGTGTCGGCTGCAATACAGTATTTGCCTATGATCAGCGTACCCTGCATGCATGGTTGGTTGGTAGCACACTCCATTGGCCACAGACAATTAAATTTTGTTGCCGCCCACGCTTTAATCATATCACGGAAACGATTGATGACATCGTCAATGCATCCACTATGTGGTGCGGAACTTCAGTTCACGCAGTGCTTTAGCAGCATTGCAGCAAAGCGTGATGTTTTGCGACAATTTGGCATTAGTGCAACAAGTGCAATAGGGTAAATAAGTAATGGATCCGCAGCTTTAAATGGTCTGACACAATGCAAGCTTAACCTGGTCAATAAGCACGAAGAAATACTGAGAAAAGAAGTTGTTGGGCTTAGTATTACGCTGCAGGTGTGCATAAATTTTCTTTATCTTTTATTTATAATAGTAAAATGCTTTGCTCTTAATTCGTCCAAAATGCAAAAAAAAGGTTATGTACTAGGAGGGCATGCTATCAATTTTTTTAACTCACTGCGTTGGTTTCAGTACCAGCAAATTAACCAAACATCGAAGCGCCGTTGTCTACATTTCCATGTGTGCCGCCAAACGTCCTTTAACAAACTTACGACGGTTATGAAACGTCTTGAAGGTGTGGTAGAAGGACAACTTGAGGCAAAATCATATAACGTTACGCTGTCCTGTGTTTGAATGTTGACTTGCGCCAGATAATTATACTTCCACAAAACCGCAGCACGGCGCGTGCACGTTATTCCGCTTGGCGTAAACCGACTCTTTTTTTTTATCCTTGCCATAGTTAGCAGGCACAGTTCGCGGGCGATACTCGTCCAGCGATGATAATTTTGGTATCAGCTAACGAAAAAGGTGACAACCTTTGCCCAACATACTGAGAACATTGTTTATGTATATATATATATATATATATATATATATATATATATATATATATATATATATATATATTGTCACGATTAAAGAAGAAAACGAAGTGGGGGACACGAGCGCAAGCATGTCTCTCTCCGAAGAAGATAAAGTTGGCGCGGCCAATTCTTCTTGGGCCTTGAATATAGAGCTTGTGTTTGTTGTTGTACCGTCGTCCTGTGTGCTGTTTTCTTGCGGTGTCTTTCGTCTACTTCTATTTGCCAACAGCCGCTTCTTAGATACATTGACCAGAAATAACGTGCACGCCGTAGTCTATCGAAAGAATCGTCTATGCCGGTTAGTAGGTAAACGTCCTTCTTAGTGACCTGGTTTACTTTGCGGTAATCGAAGCTGAAACGCAAGTTGCATCCTTCTTTTTGACTAACACTACCGGTGATGCCGAAGGACTCTGACGGCTGAATAACGTCATCTTCAAGCATTTTCTGCACCTTTATTTTCCATCGCTTCACGTTCTCGCGCTGCCACTCGGTACGGGTTTTGCCGTGAAGGTCTGGCCGTTTCGTCTGTAATAATTCGGTGTTTGGTCAGCGGCGTTTGGCAAACTTTGGACGTCGAAGAGAAACAGTTCCCAAACTCATCAATCCGCTCGAGCAGTCTTTCTTTCTGTGTAGGTAGCAAACTTGGGCCGACATCAATGGTCACTAAAAAGGGCGTTTACCCGCTACCTAGCATACACGATTCTCTCGATAGACTACGGCATGCGCATTATTTCTCGCGTTAATGGATCTAAGAAGCGACTATTGGAATAGAAGTAGACGAAAGAGACCGCGAGAAAACAGCACACAGGACGGCGGTACAGCAACGAACACAAGCTCTACATTCGAAGCCCAAGAAGAATTGGCCTCGCCAAATTTATCTTCTTCGGAGAGAGACATGCTTGGGCTCGTGTCCCTCACTTCGTTTCCTTCTTTAGTCGTGACAATATATATATATATATATATATATATATATATATATATATAATTATTATATATACGCGGACGCCTCATGAGATAAATCATAATCGTAATCATCAGCCCATATTTATGTCCACTGCAGGATGAAGGCCTCTCCCTGTGTTCTCCAATTAGCCCCCCCCCCCCCCCCGTCTTGCGCTCGCTGATTACAACGTGCGCCCGCAAATTTCCCAACATCATCACCCGACCTAGTTATCTGCCGTCCTCGACTGCGTTTCCCTTCTCATGGTATCAATTCTGTAACTCTAATGGTCCACCGGTTATCCATCCTACGCATGGCGTGGCCTGCTCAGCTCCATTTTTCCCGCTTAATGTCAACTAAAATATCGGTGATCCCTGTTTTCTCTCTGATCCACACCGCTCTCTTACTGTCTCTTAACGTTAGGCCTAACATTTTTCGTTCAATCGCTCTTTGTGCGGTCCTGAACTTGTTCTCGAGCTGTTTTGTTAACCTCCATTATACTCATGATTATACTCATGATCTTATCTAATCATAAGTATAATCGCGTGCGAAATGTAAATGTCCGTTCAGCTTAACGGTTCCCTAGTCGACGCGAACTTTTGCAACTGAGTCCGAATTTCATCATTCGTTTTGAAAGTTGTGTAAATTGTAAAGAATTATTCACTCGGTCTGATGATTTTTGACGGAGTGACCAGATCATATCCTTGGCCGCTACGTCCATGGTTCTGTGGAAGATACAATAAAGATAATGTCTGCTGACCTTCTATTTGAGGAGTTTACGAAATTAACACTACAAAAAAAGAGACATGCAGATCCAACGTACATGAACCGATGTGAATAGGAGTTTGCTGAAGCCCACCTCACTTGTCTGTAACCCGACGCCATTAAAACCGCGAAAACTCCGTACCTTCCATTGGCATCATGTTACATAACGCCAGGGGAACAGACAAGAAGCAGCAAGAAGTGTGGCTTCACGAAAGAGAGTATAAACAAGACAACATTTACAGCATAACACGACATTTATGGCGTACATTGCCTTGGCGTTAGCGCTGCAAAGAAGAAGTCAGATTGTAAAGCAGGAGTATATATAAAAGCATATGCGTGCACATATACATGTATATCCCAAACAAAACCTGCTCTAATCCCTCGATTTGTATCACGCGCGCCGTTGAAGCTCTAGTGCACGGAATTTCTCTCAAGGTCTCCTCTCTCTGAACACCACGCTCAGGCCGCCCCATTTGCGGTGAATATTCCACGGAACATTTCTCACTTCCGCTACACTGTACACGACCTAGTCGCGCGGAACGAGAATGCAAACATTGTAGTAGGAGCGGAAAGATCGTTCAACGTCGCAATGAACAAGTGTTCTGCTCTTGGGGGTTATGGTGCGGCCGGGACTGGTCGGAGGCGGAGGGTGGAATCTCGCTGCAAGCACCACAAGGCTCCGGACGCGCTGTTTACCCTTTAATAGCGGAGAGATTGTCTTAGAGGTCAACGGAGCGGTGACGAAGTGTGTTGCGCTACCGCCTGGAAAAGAGGAAAGAGCAAAACCGTGTAGGCGGAAAAGCTGCTGCTACACGGCTCATTCACTGAATTGCTCGCTGCGAAATGAGTACGAGAGGCTCTTTGCTCGCCCTGGAGGTGGCGCACGTTATACCCCCTCCTGCATTGCCTCGTTTCGTAGTGGACCGTTCCTTTCAGTATTCATAGGAAATCCTGCGGCAAGGCTATACAAGTGCCAAGAAGCCGAGCTAGAGCGACGAGGGTTACCAAGCATGAAGGTGCCGTCTTTGGCTGCGTTGTTGTGCCGGTTACTTGACGCATGATTTTACCGTAGTGTGTTGTTTTTCTTTATAATACCGGCTTTGTATATTGAGTCTTTAAGTAACCTTAGTTTGTAGCTTTACGACCTTCTTGGCCATAGCAGAGAAGCAAGCGTCGCGAGTTTATAGCCGCCGACACGTTTTACGAGAGTACAAAATATAAAAACGGTCGAGAAGGGGTCAAGGTGCGTAAATGATGCAAGAACGATGGTAGCAAGGTTGTACTTTATTAAAAAGAGGCATAAATATAATTACTGAAATAATGCGTAATATTATTTTCGTATGATTTAGTTCTCTAGCTCATCTTACTTCATTACCTTTTGAACTGGGCAAGCAAAATGAAAATTAGAGAGAAAAAACACGTCGACATCGCTCCCTCCCTTCCCAGTGACTGGCATTAACTACCACGTCCAGTAGCAGCTTTTGCCGGCTGATAGTTGTTGATACGAGATTGAACGCGTCTGTGACCCTAACACAGCGAGTTACTAACAGAAAAGCTGTTTATAAGCCCGCCGTGATTTGTGCGTAGCCGTAGTAGCCATGGAAACCCAGAAGAGGAGGAAACAAAAAACAAAAAAACATCGTAAGCCCAACTTCTGTCAAAGTTTCGTTTTAATAAATGCAGAACAATTCAATGGTTTTACAATGCAAAACATTGAAATTTAGCACTAGGAAACAGTTCTTTTTAACTGGAAGTAAATATAAAAACCTAGAAAGGAAGAGAAAAAAAACACGGAGAGTGATAAAAATGGACGAGCACATATAAAGAACATTTACGGCATAAGATACGACCGAACAAGTTTTTGAAATTGATTAAAGTCGAGTTCTGTTGCAATGTCAGACGGCAGGTTATTCCATTCGGTTGTAGTGCGTGGTATGAACGAATGAGCGTATCGTGATTTGCGGCAAAAAAACTCGTTTTAGTTTGAAAGGATGATCATGACGAGGGAGTATAGCGGACGGGCTATGAAAAAAATCTTCATGAAAGAACGGGGGGTGATAAAGCTTATGAAAGAGTGTTAAGCGTGCTAGTTTGCGACGAACTGACAAATTCTTGAGTTCAGCACGCTGTTTTAACTGTGTGACGCTATAGTTGTTCGTGAATAGTAAGAAAAAATAAATCTCGCAGCACAATTTTGCAGAGGTTGAAACCAATCATTAACAAGGTACTCTTGTTCTGGGTGCCATAAGGGCGATGCGGACTCAACCTTTGGTCGAATATATGTAGTGTATGCTAGTTTCCTAATGTGGGATGAGCCTTGTGTTAGACTACGTTTGATGAGGCCCAGACAGCGGTTAGCAGATGTTAGAATGGTTTCAATGTGGCTCTTCCACGTAAGATCACTGCAGAACCGGAGCCCTATGTACTTATAACTAGAAGCAAACTCAACGTTGGTGTCGTTTAGTACGTAGGAAGTCCGAAGTCTAGTAGTTCGATTTGCGAAAGTCATAAATTTAGTCTTTGAGATATTTAGTGACATTAACCAAGTATCGCACCTAGCGCTTGCAGAGTTAGGGTCAGTTTGAAGAGCTTCTTGATCAATTACAGAAGAAATATCACGGTAAATTACGCAGTCATCTGCGAAAAGTCTGATTCGGGATGAAACGCTGTCTGGTAAATTGTTAATAAAAACAAGAAAGAGTAATGGCCCAGGAACGCTGCCTTGCGGTACGCCTGTCGTCACCTAGCCACATGAAGAGTTAAAATTGTTTACAGATGTGAACTGCATCCTGCAAGATAAGAAGTCTTTAATCTATGCGAGAACTACAGGATGAATGTTATACCTTGCTTACTTTGTCAGAAGGCAATGGTGTGGAACACGGTCGAATGCCTTCGAGTAATCAAGGAATATTGCGTCGACCTGAATACCAGCATCTATGGATGAATGCAGGTCATCAATAAAGCCAGCTAACTGAGTGTCGCACGAATATTGCTTGCGGAAACCATGCTGATACTTAAAAATTAAGTTGTTGTCTTCCAAATAATTGATAACCTGCGAGTGTATGACGTGTTCTATAATAGCTTGCAGATTGTACTTGTTAAGGATATGGGTCTGTAGTTGAGGGGTGAAGAACGCTCGCCGGACTTGAATACTGCAATAACCTTAGCCATTCGCCAATCGCTGAGAATGCTTGAGTTAGACAAGGATTGTGAAAATATTGCTGAGAGTGTACGCAATAGTCCTTCAGCTGTCTTTTGAAGAATGTTGTGATTGAATCCATTGTGTCACACGTAGATGATAATTTTAGTCAGCTCATCAACGAAAAAACACCTACTTGGTCAATTACTATTTCAGAAATGCCCACATCAGAAAGTGCGTCCAATGTAGAACACGAAGTGATATCTTCATGACTAAACACCGAGGAAAACATGTCATTTAGAATCTGCGCACAGATAAAGTCTGGAACTACCTCGCCATTTGAATCTGCGAGGATAACATCAGGATAGGAAACCATATATATTATGCGCCAGAACCTGTGAGGATTAGTTACAAGCATCGATGCTAAGTCATGGTGAAAAAAAATGCCGACGTGTTGATTCAAGCAGGGATTGGTACTGGGCATCGCATTTTTCTTATCGTTTCCATGATACAGACGGCCTGTCTTCGTCCGCGTTTCGATAGAGACGCTTCTTTTTGTTATTCAGATGTTTGAGTTGATTAGTAAACCAAGGTGTGTTGTTGCTGCATTTTATAGTAATAACTGGAATGTGCCTCTCAATAAGTGTACAATACGTATCCCTAAGTAATACCCAGTTTTCTTCAAGTGTTCGTGATAAATGGTCCTCTAAAAATTTGTCGGTAAACAATGATAACCCTGAATTGATACTTGCATAATCAGCTTTTTTATATTATCGTATGTGCTTAGACGTAACGTTCTTTTTGTTTGGCGTTTGCGTCAGTTGACCAGTGAATAGAATGGTGTGGCATACCTAAACGTGGTTGGGGACTATTTTCTCGGCCGCGGGCGCCAATGCCGACGCCAGATTTTCTGCGACACGGGGCCCTAAACGCTATCGCGTTAAAAAAAGAAAATATATATGAGACCTTAAACAAGCTTTCTCGAGGAACGAGATTTCACGATCGCTTTGCATATGGTGTGTTCGCGCGTATGATGGCATATAAAAATGCATTATTTATCTCTGTCGCTCTATAGAGCATAGAATAGTTCTTTCCGGTCATTTCGTTCTTTCAAGATGCGCATAAATGATAACAACTGCTGTGTATTGCTTTCACAAAATTTAACAATTATTTACGGATATACAACCAGAAAGCTAAGTATTTAACTCTGTCAAACAATATGTACACTAAATTGTGCACGCATTATGAATAGCACGTCAGGTCAGAAATCTATTTTGTTACTCTGATTCTGTCCATGCCATTGAGCAACCACGAAGCGCTAGTATAAGCGGCACTCAATGGCACTCAATGGTCCGTGGCCAAGTGAAGCGGTTATAAATAAATGCGCCGTGGCCTTCGCGGCTCGTCAAGGGAGCATAGAAATGCACGCACTCGTGTGTACAGGAACGCCGTGGGTAGAAACTTTCATTTCGTGGAATTCGCTTTAAAAAGGTTTTCTTCCTCATGCAAATCGTTTCTCTTCAGTCTTTCATTTCAGACGTTGACTATGCGTTTTTACGCGCAATGTTTCAGCTCTTTTCAGTTAATTATTTTCCTAATGTAGTAGCGTCATCGGCTCTCAACAATGTTCCACTGGCTCCTGGACGCTTTCTAAAGAAGCTTGTTCACACAATCCTTTCCCTAAAGACTATATTAAGCATAAAACGCATTTTCACTGAGTCACAAAGCAGCCTCTGATGCAATAGTGGACGCAGTTTTTCCGGATCCCTTGTATCCAGTACCTTATATAGGTTAGCCCTATCAGGATGTACTTGGGAGGGTCCGCATAATTAGTATACCCCTGGAGTGAAATCTTTTTCTATGAATTGCACTCAGAAACACTTCCGTTTAAAACCTGGTTATATTCGAGGCGCTGCTTTGTGCCGTGGTCAACAAACTGCCGACTATTTCCGTGTGCGGAGACCGTACATCACTGTTGTATAGACTGTAGAGATGCTGCATCGTTTGGGGACAATGTCCAATGACTGATTAAAAAGGACACAGACATCGCGACTTACTCAATTAGGTTTCTGCCATTAAGGAATGATGGTGTCCCTCCATATGACTTATTGATGCTTCGAAGTATATACTGTCTCTGGTGAGACAGACTGTATGATCGACATGTCGTAAGTCCGGTACAGCAATAGTGTACTTGTTGTAAGTGCACTTTCTACTCAAAGCGTTTATTTTTCTTCTCAAAGGTTCCTACACTTATAAAAAGCATTGCGCCTTCATTGTACTCTCGCCTTTGCTAGCCAGAAAATAAGGCGATTAATACTGCAGTGATTAGAATTGTGCGAGGTGCGCTGTCTTTTTTTTTGTGACTGAACAGGACGTTCGTTTTTCAGGCTGCAAGGGACGGTGGAAGAGAAACAGAAGAATCTAAAGCTTATCTACCTCTTCTCTCTTTTCACAGGTCGATACATGGCTTCTGGACAAAGTCGTTCATTTATAATGAAAGAAGAGCTAAACGCAGTTCGAAATTTGTTCCCGAACACGAAAGCGCTTTCATGTTCAGCGCAATCTCCCTCGCTTACATTTTTTAGTTCATGTAATTATTATTGCTTATTATCTTGGTACTCTAGCACTTTCTCTCATTTTATTCTCCTACAGAACACCGAGCCACATCAGTTTTCTTTTCCACACAAGGGGCGTGTTCGCTTTTTCTATCCCCGTAAATTTCTACAGGTGCAATCTATCAGACAGGGTAGCTGTGTGATCTCGCAATTCGAAGCTGCCTTATCGACCACACTTCCGTTGGCCGATGCGTTCGAGCGCACCCCACTTTCGGCAGCACCATTTCGCTACGCGAGTGCGTAGTTTTGCTTCGAGGTTGGTACGCCTTAGCAGCGTATACAATGTGTGGAATTCTCTAGAGCTTCGCCCGTCTGAACGTTGCTGAATTTGCTTTCACTTCTTACTGTCTAAACAAAAGTGTACTTTGAAACTCAATATTGAGGTGGTACCTTTTTGAGAAAGACGCGAAAATAATTCACACAACAACGAAGCTAAAGTCCACATTTCATTCGACCTTGTGCCTACGCATCTATTCCACAGAATGAGAAACCAAGCACCTTCAAGAAATCAAGAAATACAGTTTACTGCTCTAATATAGAACTTCACACGTGAACGTAATAAAGAAATGAGAAAAACGGGCAAGTTTGCACTCGGTCGGGCAAAGCTTAGGCACGGGGAAGCTGCGATCCTCAAGTCTTACAAGCTGCTAGTTATTAACTTGGTTTTTGAGGTAAAAGCCACTAAATGACGTTGAGTTCCTCGGAAGTTTGAATACCTTATGTTTCGATTGTTTTTATTATGCCTAGATGACCTATAATTTTTATCTATGCGGTGGCGAGGGAACCGTCAATTGAAATAGCGCAAAAAATGCAGCCAGTTCCACAAAGTGAAATCTGTCGAAACAGCGTAGCTGTGGTAGTTGTGTTTCTGCGATTGCCACGTATGTTTTTTCGTATTGCCGCTCGCGCCGAGCGGCGTCCATCGTACAAAGAGCGCGCGGTGCAAACACCTGATATTATACCCCGGTGCCTCTCCTTCTCCTCCCGCGCGGCGTCCATCGTGCGAAGAGCGTGCGGAGCAAGCACATGCTATTAAACCCCGAATCCTCTTCTCCCCCCCGGCGCGCGCTGTGATTGGTCGACTCCTCTTCTCCCAGCGAGCGGGTCACGTGACCTCTCCGGCTCTGCTCCTGCGTAACGGCGCCGTCATCGACGTCGCGCGCTTGGCTAAGGACAGCTCCACTCTTAATACAAATATATATTATAGTAAAGCGGCAATCACGCTTTGTGTCAAGTCCCATTTGCGCGTTGAGGTTTTCAATTGCTGCGGCTGTACCACACTGCACTTTGATGAACGCCTAAAGTGCATTCACAATTACCTTTTCCTGTATAGTGAAGTAGCGCTCCACCTCACCCAAGCTCTCTTTTGAATTATTTGTAGCATCGTCAATGACCAGGCTGTGCTTCGCATAACTGATGTCTGCCATCAAATCAGCGTGAAGTGTGGAGAGAGCACAATCATGACCATCTACATGCACATCTTACAGGGCATGCGTAAGAAAGCTGCGATCTTGCTCCCTATAAGTTGCTTCTGCCAGATCTTGGTGAAATGATTATTGAAAAAAAATTGTCGCACTTTCACCTGAAAGGCGAAGCATCAATTGCGATAGCAAATTTGTAGAGAGCTATACGGAGTAATGATATTAGCTTTATCAGCTGTATAAACTTGGACATGCAGCAGCACCGGCAACACGCAGAACTGTTGTCGACGCCGTCGGCGTTTTGCCCGCGTTCGCTCAAAATGCGTGCGGCGTTGGTGACTGTTGCCGGAGCCTCTGATATAAATAGGCACTTGGTGCCGCAGCTAAACGTCGCCTCCCTTCCCTCCCCTCCCCCACAGCTTCTCGCGCGTCGGAAGAAGGCGCGTTTGCTCTACCAACACCCTCTAGAAAAATATGAAGGCCTTAGCTCTCTTCGCGTGACGTCACACGATGGGGCGGATTGAAAAAAAAAGATATGGAACGCTGTTCAAGAGAGGTTGTCTCGCAGGTGCATTGCGCGGAAACATTTTTTTTCTGCAAGAACAAGCATGCATGTATTTAAAAAAGAATAGAACGCCAGAAAACTGTAGCAGCAAAACATTTATTTACGAAGCCCAGTTTCTTTTTGTGCTGGCTTTATATTAGAAGCAATGCATGCAGTTATTTGGCCTCGAGAGTTGTGGCTTTCCTTTTTTTGATTTATCGGCAGCGTCGAGAAGTTTGTCGTTCAGCTTCCTACAAAAGTTCTTTAGCAGAATGTTGGTGCTGCACCGCAGGATGTGTTTAAGCACTAATTCAACTGTGTGGCCATTCTCACACGTATCGAAGTCGGACTGCTCTTCACTAGCCAGCAATTGTAGCGTCATTTTCGTTATCACCTGGCGTTGTTCAGGCATCATAAGCAGTGCTGGCTCTGTAGCGAGCTGCTCTACTACAACGTAGCTATGAGCAACTGCGTTAAGTGCAAACATTGATGTATAAACTAAACCTCCTCGGTCCAGCTGCTTCACAAGACCATAATGTTCGTTTGTGGCAGAGACTGTGATCTTCTTGTCCACGGTCAACGAGTCCCTGCATTGCTCGCACTTCAACTTTTTAAGGGTCCCGTATACTCCATAACCTGCAACGTAGACGAGGAATGGGACGACGTCCTGCATCTTCGTAAGAGCCTGGCTGGTAACAACAACGTTGCTGCTGGGAAGCAATGCCTCGACTTGCTTTCGGACACATTCCCAGTGCTGGTCAGGGGAAACTGTAGGCAAGGTGCTCTGCAGGCGCAGCTTGTTTTCGACTTCATATATCTGCCTGATGGAGATGTGATATTGCGCACCTTCCAGCTGCCTATACTTTCCAAACCGATCTTCAAGGCAGTCTGTCTGAATCTTCCCAAAAAGGACATATGACATTCCAAGCTCTTCGAAGCTGTACCTAGCGAGCTCAACAAGCGCATAGGTGGTGTGTTCGAGAGCAGCGTGAGTCTCCTTTGTCAGAGTACCGTTGTCAAAACCTTTGTTCTTCCACTCATCCAGCCACTTCAGAAACATGTGCAAGAAGTCAATTTTTGGATCGTTATCAATGGAAAGCACTGGTTGTTGGAAGTGATCTCTAAGCCTTTCTCCCTTCCATGGAGTTTTGACGTTTACAATTTTCCACCACTTGAGTATGATCTCGACGAATGTAGCCGTGGCCTCGAAAGAGAATAGGTTGTGCTTTGCTCCAAGAGCACGTAACGCCTCTGGTAAATAGTCATTGAAGATTTGTAAAGCAAGCTTTACGTCCTGCCTTTCAAGACTCGAAGGGTAGAGGGCTTTTCTTGACAGCCCCTAGCCATATTTCAACAGCTGGTCACACTCTTTGCTGTGAAGGTCCCTGATTGTTGCAAATGACGCTGTTTGCATTCGCTCTGATTCTGGTGTGTCTCCTTGGATCTCCGGGAAGTAGAAACAAATTTGGTCATTCTTCTGATTGATCCAGTTATTTCGTATGCATTTTAGAATGTGCACTGGGTCTATAACGAAGAACAGCGGCCTTGAAGGGTCTGATGGATGTTGGTACACAATTCTGTTACACGGAGGTGATTCGAAAAGTGACATCGCTTTTCTGTTCACAGAGTTGTTGTCGCTGACGACGCACATAACCCGGTACCCAATCTTTTCCAGCCCACAAATCACGTCTTTAAGCGTCTTTTGCAGGAACTCCGCCTCTACTCGGTGCACCGGCACGATGTGCGCAACTTCTTTGAATTTACACGTCACGCTGCGCACCATGAAAACGAGCGCACAGTTAGCAGCTTCATTTCTATGAATTGCAGCGCCGGTAATATTGCCTCCTTTGTAGTCAAAGTAAGGTTTTATATGTATTTCATCAACCATAACTGTGACAAAGCGCTGGTCATCTTTCAGGTCAGAAATTCTTGTTGTCATGTAGCTGAGGAATGTTTCACTCTGATGCTCTTGTTGAGGACTCATACCATAAGACGAGCACACTGATCTTATCGTCATAGGATGCGGCAAGGTGATGCTTCCATGGCTACGTATGAACGCGTATGCATGGGGCGATATAGTGAAAACAATACAGCAAAACATCATGAAATCAGCAGAGTAGCGCCTGCGCTGTTTTTTCGATAGGTGCAAGGTGACTTGCTCTTTCAGAAATTGAATACAGTTGGCGTCATCTTCTGCTTGGGACGTGCAAAGCTGATCAAGCAGTAAACAAAAAGCCTCGCAAATTTCGGCGACTGAGTTGGACATCAGGTCACAGTCCCACTTCTCGATGCCTTCCAGGAGTTCCACCATACCCCTTTTACTGTTAGCGATTTCGGGAACGCAGAGATTTGCACCGAGCTTTTTTACGGCCGTTTTCATAACGTGTAGTGTCACGCTCAAATCTCCTTTCACGCAAACAGAGTATTTCAACCACGGTGCTTCATCGTCGACAATGTGAATGAGAAGAAGCCTTTCATTTCTTTCGATAACATCCCAGAACTTCATCCCTTGGCTCCTTAAGTGGTTGGCAAGTTCGCTCACACTGTTGACTTTATCCTCCTTGCGTGCTCTGATAAATGCCTCGTTGGATTCAGCGATGGCTTTCTGAAGGGCTGCATTCTCTATTCGCGCGCGCTTGGAGTCAGGATCTTCCCTCCTCGCGGTCTTTCTGGACAAGTAGCTCGAATGATTCGGGAACTTCGACGGTACAGCGTCTGGGCGAAGGCGCACATGAGATAGCGGCACTGTCATTACGCGGCCAGTTGCTTGATCTGTATGCGTCGCGTCTCGAATAATGTCCTCGTCCATGAAATGAAGTTCACATACCTAGAAAAAAAATACGCTCCAATCAGCAAACCGACGGCTACAGGTCACACAAACATGCGGCTCATGAGCCACTTACACATGTACGTTTATATTCTTTCAATTAACTAACACCTAAATAAAAAACTTACCCTGGAATGTTCGGTGACCGTGAGGTTTTCCCGTGGCACAGCGCGAATCCAAGCGTCCCTTAGAGCTTGATCTCTCGGGAACTTGAAGACGTGCACCTTCATGTCCCCCGTGTAGTTTCCGCGGCATCGAGGTACACAGCATTTGCACGGCATCGCGGCGGGATTCTTTTCACAGCGAGGAAAACACGTCCGACTGAACAGCGAAGAGATGTACGACTGTACATACGCGCCGGGGAATGAGTTTCTGGAGACGCGCGATCAACGCGCACCAGCGCGATCCGGACGCGCGGATGCGTCGTGTCGCGGCGACGGGCAAAACCGCAAAACGCGCTCGCCGCCTCATGCGTCCGCCCCATCTGCTGACGTAGCGCGAGTGGAAAGGGAAAAGAACTAAGGCATTCATATTTTTCTAGAGGGTGTTGGCTCTACATACATGGTGATTGTAAAGGAGGAAAGAGACGCCTACTTCTGCAGCCCTTAAGGGAGCACGGCGCAGAACGCGCGTTTGTTCTCCGCCGTGCGTTCACTCCCCGTGAAAGCGCGCGCCCCTCGCACCCCTTCACTCGCACATACAGCGTTCGGCGGCGCGCGGCGACGATTTCATCTCCATTGACGTCATACGGAACCTCACGGCGACGGCGACGGCGACGCCGACGGCAGAAATCTGCTTTGGAGTGCCCATATAATTGCTATCGCAATAATAAGATGCTGAATACTCGGAAAAGTCACCATGGACTTGTTCAGAAGAGTCAGTTGCGCCTGGAAATTGCAGCTTCTTCTCTAGGCAACTGCACTTTGGCTCGGATGATTTCTTGTTCTTTTTGTGGGCAGCTATATTCTTTACGTGGGATAACTTTGTATGGCATACACTGCTGCAATAGTAAAAGGATGCTTTGTTGTATCATGTCCCACTGTTTTAAAAAGCCTTTCAAACGAGGTTAAGACTACAAGAATTTTCTATAGCGCTGACCGTACTTCGGAGGTATAGTTTATCACATTCTTTACCTAAGTGATTCAGCGTAAATAAGCCGTTGCCGAATAATACCACGTGTGTTGACATGCTAGATTTGCGTCAAACTTCCAAGGAGCTGGGCCGTTGTTCTACTGAGCGATGCCAACAAATGAATGTGACTGTCAAAACAAACAAAAATAAACATGATGTATCAAGAATAGTCTAGTCAAATATATTTAAACAGTTAAAAGTAGAAAGGGCACGCGTATACGTTACAGCTTCAGTTTAAAAAATACCAGCGTTACTTGCTTTAAACATGCATGACTAGGACTTTTGCTTCCACCTGCACAAAAATGAAGTAATCAGTTTATTACAGCGAACCGACTATCTGTATAATGCATAGCCTAGTGGTCAATATGCCACAAACTTCCGCACTTGGCCTAACAGGCTTCATCAGATCTGAGGCGTAACTTGTCGTTCTTCCAGAACACAATATTTTTTTCAATTATTCCACCTGAATAACTGCCCTTTGGTAAAATGCGCACCGCAGTTCTTGTTCGTTTCTGTTCTCTGTAAATTCACTGTCCCCAAGAACGGCAGGTTCAAATATGCTTTCAGTGTTGTTCTGTGAAACTGTATTCTTCACTGCAGTATTGCAAATGTTTTATATTGCCTTTTTTTCGTAAAGTTATGCAGTAGATGTTACAACAGGGAGCACTTTCAACGTAAAGAATTCCCGAACCACAAGAATTCTAGAAATTCACATCACGTTAACTCATTCAAAAATCGCAATGTTATCAGTCGCTGCTCAATGGGTGAGACCCTTTATTTGTCATTGTCTTTTATGCATATATATCTGTTAGTTTAGATTACAAATTAGATGTATAACTCGAACAACCCCGCAGTTATCACCAAAGAGTGAGCAGGTGACCTTATTGGAGCAACATAAGATCGCCAGGACTACATGCACTATAGTGCATAACCGACCCAGTTGTAGATAGGTTCTGAAAGGATAAACACGCAACGGCCAATGAATCAAGTCGCGTATTTTAGTTCGGTCACATTAGAGCACGCTAGACTGATACCCGCTTCGATGCACGTCGAACCACCAATGATCACCCGACAAAATTTAAGAGGGCGCCCGCGACAACCCGATAAGCAGATTACTGCCACCTGTCCACATCGCGCAGAGAGGAAAGTGAGAGAGAGAGAGAGCGAAAAAGGGTAAAGGAAAGACAGGGAGGTTAACCAGAGGTTATCTCTGGTTGGCTACCCTGTACCGAGGGAAGGGTAAAGGGATGCGAAAGGAGAGAGAGAAAAAAATAATTAAAAATAAAGAATAAAAAAGGAAGGAAAGAAAAGAAATCACACACGCACACAAACTCGGCATATCTCGACAGGGGCCTCGGTCGTAAATTGAACACGACGTAACATACGGGCACTCCACTTTCTCACACCACTTCACAAACAAATGGACGTGTAATTCACTTTCCCGCATTGACTATATGTGCTTTTCTCTTTTCTTAGAACTAGAAATATATGTTTAAATTTTGGTTAAGGTTAAAATTTATATAATCTCGCTCACAACACCATTTATTCAATTTTTTTCTTTTAGTCACATACGTTGTATCTCCTTCTGTCCCGACACATCACTTATCAATATTAGGCGGTTTTCTTTGCGGCGTTTCCTTGTCATTTTCAGCAGGCGCAGAAAGGAAATTTGCGAAATCATCGATATCCAGTATTACTGGTCTTAAAACAAAGATAGATTTAAAGCTTCGACATCAGCGACGAGCACTGACCCCGTAAAAATAGGTAAATCAAAACCCAACAGTAAAGGAGCGACCGTAAAAGCAAGACACAGAGCGCTGACTTCCAACTAATTTAGTGAAAGCACAAACGTTCTCATAAAAACCTAATCGTCTAACTGGCAAGATAAACACTTCACCCACCTAGATTTATTGCTGTATTTTTTTCGTATTGCTCAAAAACATAAAATCATATATGAAAACGTTTCTCCAAAAACTTAGGGAGATGCAGAAGGTCAAAAATATTGTTGACTTGTCAGTTAGAGGCACTAGTATGGTCTAAGACTTATATTTAATACTTGCTTCGACAAGGAAAATGTGTGGTCTTGAGATGCACCTCTATGAAGTTAAATATTACGAGCTTGCCAAAACAAAGGAAACAATTTTCGCAGTGTTGAGAATATGATCACCATGTTCGCTAAGAATGACCGGCGAAGCCTTCAGGTCTTGTCACCAAAACACCGGGTGCTGCTCACGGTCAATATTTTTGTGAATACCGCTCTTCAGAAGGTAGACAAACAGATGTAAATTGAAAGGCACATACTAATATTTGGGTTTGTATAGCCTTTGCAGGTTTTTTTGGTAGGTCAGCGATATTGTTCAGCTGCCAGTTAAAGGGTTACCACGTGCTGACAAAAACATTTTGTTTGTATAGTAGAGAAATAGTGGGGGTGTTAACAAATTGCTCTGCTACTTGGTTTACCAAAACTGCTTCAGTTCGCTTTTTATTGTGTTCTTATTTCACCATACCCCTAATGCAGCACTTACCGTACAGTCGAACGCAACCAAAGCGTACGCAGTGATAGGAAAAAGCTTCCTTATTTACACTTGTCCACGTTACACTAATAATAAGAAAATGCTATCTTGACGCGCCTTCTCATTGGCCCCACATATTCTATCCCACAAGATAAACACAAGCTAACAAATTTACAAGTTTACAATAAATACAAGTTTACGATAAATACAAGTTTGCAAGAAATACGCACAAAAACCGCTTATTCCACTCCTTTATTTCAACGCAGTCTGAAGAAACCTTGCACCATTTTAGGGTTCAAAGGAATAAAGTCAGTATTATTCTACGTCATGAGAAAAGAATGTACTAAGAAAATATATGTCGCGTTGACGTTTTGAATAAATGAATAAACGCCATTACGAGGAGATCCAACTCCACCTGAGGGATGGCAGACCCATACCCGTGGTCCCTAGCATCCACGTTCTTGGTATGACCATAGAAGCCAACGGTGCCCTCTCTACGGCTATCTCCAAGATCCTTCGACAGACGGCTAATACATCCAGATTGCTAAAACGAGTGGTCAACCGATGAAGGGGTATGAAGGAAGAAAGCCTCAACCGCCTTGTCCAATCTTTTATCGTTTGCCACATTACTTACGTTGCGCCCTTTCTCAACAGGTACAAAGCTGAAAAGACTGAACTGGACTTAATCATCAGAGGAGCCTATAAGCAAGCCTTAAGACTACCCAACCACACCAGCACGGAACTTCTACTACAATTACGTATCCACAACACTCTAGACAAGTTAATTGAAGCGCAACAGTCGATCGCAACTGGAGTGGCTTACCCTCACGGAAACAGGCCGCAGAATTCTAACCAAGCTTCATATCACCTACCATCGCCAACACGGAGACAAACCCCCAATACCACGCGACATTCAGCAATGGATACACGCAGGCCCTATTCCCAAAAACATGCACCCAGACCACAACAATGAACGCAGGAAGGCACGAGCTACATCCATCATCAAAGCTTATGCCAACACCGCGGGCGTCACCTTCGTCGACGCAGCTGAATACCAAGATGGACGTCGCTTTGCGGTGGTCACCACAGCAGCCGGCGTACTCCAACATGCTGCCAGCATCGTTACCCAAAATGCCGAGACGGCCGAGGAAGTGGCCATCACCCTGTCCACTCTTGACCCAGCCTGTGACACCATAGTGAGCGATTCTCGCACGGCAATCAACAACTACATCAAGGGTGGCATTTCTCAACAATCACTCCGTATCTTACATCAAGCCCCGCATTCATCTGAAAATCAAATCACCCTCGTCTGGATCCCAGCACACGCCGGCGATGTCCACCCGCACCTCACCAACCTCAACGAGGTTACACATACCGTAGCACGAGAACTAGCCAACCGTGCGGGAGAATGCATGTGCAACCGCAGGACGCCCCCACCTTACAAGATACAACGACGTAGTGAAGTCATTTTACCTCGCAAGAAGAATCTTTCCCACCCCTCACGACAAGTCAAACGGAGCACATCAACCACCCCTCACCTGTTACAGACCAATACCTACCCCTCCCTCACGCGATATCACATCATATACCCCGACATCTACAGAAGCCACACGTGCGAGATCTGTAAAACTCAACCGGCAACACTCCCCCACATGCTATGGGAGTGTAAATATCAATACCCAGACCTTAATCCCGTGATCTTCTCGTCGAGGTGGCATGCCGCTCTGCGCAGCTTCCATCTTGACGACTAACTCTGGGCTACCCAGCAGGCCTACGAAGCGGCTAAGTGGCAAGACATCGACGTCCCATTGTGGGAGGCCTATCTCCAGCTGACTAAGCTGCTGGTTATCAATAAAGTTCACTCTCTCTCTCTCTTGACGTTATGAAAAAATCAGATATTGTTCTGAAGCGTATTAATACAGTTCTTGGCCGAAGTGGCTGTAAGGATACTATTAGAGAAAAACGATTGATGGCAATTTAATATCAGAAAAGGATCTAGCGGAAACTTTCAACAAGTATTTTACCAATTTCGTAATGAGTTCTCAAGATCCCAATTGTTTTAATTATCTAAGTTCAAGGAGCAGCCAGTCTGCATTTTTGACTCCTATTACAGATGAGTAAATAATTGCCACATTTTAATCTATCATAAATAGTAAATGTTGCGATGCCGACGGTTTTGAAATTGGGCCTGCAATGTACCTACTAGTTGCCATCCCTCCGGCATTGACACACATTTACAACCTTGTTTTATATGATGGTAATTTTTCAAAAAGCCGCTAGGTTGCTTAAGTAATCGTGTGACACAAGGGCGGCGGTAAAAACAATTTAACTAACTATAGACCAATATCCGTCTTGCGAGTTTTTTCAAAACCTCTCGAAAAACTAATTCACATCCGCATCACACTATTTATAACTAAGCATAAATTAATGAAAATTATGAGTTTGGATTTATGAAACGTTAGTCTACTGAAACTACCCTTCTTTATTAGATTTTTATTAGATTCTTTCGAACGTCAGCTATGTACATTGGGTATTTTTGTCGACTACTCGAAGGCGTTGTACTGCTCAAATCATACTACCCTACTAGAAAAATTTAACTATTATGGCTTTTGAGGCGTTTTTCTGAAATCAATAGAATCATATCTTGAGCATCACATGCAACAATTATACTTGTAAACATTCACTCGTCCGATTTGAAACCACTTAAAGCATTAGTACCACAGGGAAGCATTTTGGGGCCCTTGCTTTTTTGTATTTATTTTGCCACGGGAAATGGTATAAATGAAAATATATTTACAAACTATATACAACGAGCTGTAGCACTGCCAAGATGGCGGAAAGAGAATCTTTGAAATCGTCGGCTTCTTCACCCCAATGGTCAACGTCGTCTTTCTCCCATAAGTCTCGTAACATTAACCTTCAGCCGGAAAATGGCCGACCCGGCGACTAAGAGGTGGGCGCAAGGTAAGAGGTGGGTGCAGAGTATGGCTTGAGGCGAGCCACGTGCACGACGTCTGAGGAAGGAGAAGACATGGTAGGATCGAGTGGAGCTATTTCGTAAGTGACATCTGTCAATTGTCGTAGGACGCGATAAGGACCAGAGTATCTCCAAGGTAGTTTTTAAGAAAGGCCAACGCGCCGAGACGGGGACCAGACAAGGACAAGATCACCCACACTGAAGCGGGCGTCCCGGGGGTGGGTGTCGTACAACTTCTGTCGTGACTGCGACGCAGAGAGGCGAAGACGGGCAATGTGACGTGCCTTTTCTGCTGTATAGCAATGGCGTCACGCGCGTATTCAGTAGGCAGTCCGGCAGGGGTCGAAATAAGTGTGTCAAAAGGGAGCGTTGGTTCTCGTCCGTATAGAAGATAGAAGGGAGAGTAGCCGGCGGTGTCATGGCGTGAGGAGCGACAAAAGTGTCACGCAAAGGTGACAAAAGGTAGCGCAGTGTCCCAGTCATGGTGATCAGACGAAACATACATAGAGAGCATATCAGTGATAGTGCGATTGAGACGTTCACTAAGACCGTTCGTTTGGGGGTGGTACGCACTCGTAAGTTTGTGTTTGGTGGCACAATAACGAAGTAAGTCTTCAATGACTTTAGATAAGAAGTAGCGACCCCGGTCGGTGAGAAGCTGACGAGGAGTGGCATGATGTAAAATTACGTCTTGCATCAAGAAGTCGGCGATGTCTGTAGCGCAACTAGTTGGGAGATCGAGGTCTTGTGATAGCGTATCGGGTCGCATAATCCGTAGCAACGGCAATCCATTTATTGCCCGCGGTGGAGAGAGGGAAGGGGCCGAGAAGGTCGAGGCCAGCACGAACAAATGGCTCGGCGGGTATGTCAATAGCGTGGAGGAGCCCAGCTGGAGGAGGAGTTGCTTTTTCCGGCTTTGGCACGACACGCAGGCAGCGACATAACATTGGACAGAATGGTAGAGACCGGGGCAGAAAAAGCGCCTCCGGACACGGTAATACGTCCTGAAAACACCAAGGTGGCGGGCTGTTGGGACATCATGCATTTGCTCGAGTACAGTCGCCCGAAGATGTGCGGGAACGATTAGTAGTAGTTCCTGTCCCTCGGGGTGCATGTTACGGCGATATAACGTGTCATTTACAATGACGAACAGGCGAAGTGATCGGTCTGACGAGCCAGACTTCAGGCGGTTGATGAGATCATTTAGAGGCGTGTCCCGCCGTTGCTCGTCACCAATGTGTCTGAAAGCAGAGAGCGAGAAAAAGCCGCGCGGTGTTTCCCCCGTGGTAGCTTCGGGGACATCAACGGGGGGTGCCGAGACAAGCAGTCGGCGTCCTGGTTTAGTCGGCCAGAGTTGTACGTACACCACAGTGTACGTGAATTCCTGGAGACGTAGAGCCCAGCGACCTAGACGCCCAGTGGGGTCCTTGAGGCTCGAAAGCCAGCACAGAGCGTGGTGGTCAGTGGTAACAGTAAAAGGCCGCCGGTATAAGTAGGGGCGAAATTTGCTAACTTCCCAAACAAGAGCGAGGCACTCGTGCTCGGTAATGGAATAATTGCGCGTGGCAGGGGAAATAAGCCGGCCCGGTACGCAATAATTCAATTACAACCACATTGGCATTGGTCTAAAACAACACCAATGCCATGGCCACTCGTGTCTGTGAATACTTCAGTTGGAGCATTGGGATCAAAGTGGGCGAGAATTGGTGGGGTAGTGAGTAGCGTGATAAGGTGTGAAAAGGCTGTGGCTTGCGCGAAACCTCACGAAAACGCAGCGTCTTTCCTGAGAAGATGCGTTAGTGGACGGGCTATGTCTGCAAAATTTCTGACAAATCGGCGGAAATAGGAGCACAAGCCCACAAAGCTCCGAACATCCTTGGCACAAGTTGGTACAGGGAACTCTTTATTAATGATTTGGTGAGCATTGATAATGAGGTAAAATTTAGTGTATGTGCAGACGACACTACAATTTTAGTAACTGCAAAAGATGCTGAACATATCATGATTAAAGCCAACAAGGTGTTGTCAAACTTATCATCTTGGAATATCGCGAAATCGAAAACAATGGTTGTACTTTTTAAGCCAAAACATCGAAACATTGATACTCGTACCATTTTACAGCTTAATAACTCCAATTTGCCCATTGTTCCTTCTTTAAAGTGTCTTGGCGTTGTACTTGAGCAACATTTGTTGTGGAAATGGTAATGGGTAAGCGCACTCGGGTGACTGGAATACTATTCAAATTGCGTTTCTTCCTTCCAGAGAGTATTAAACCTCTTCTGTACAAATTACTGTTCTTATCATACATAAACTTACTTAACACCTACTAGTCGTCTATATGAAAAGCTAAATTTGATATCTATGCTCAACATTTAGGAAAATATGTTAATACGAAGTTATACGACCAGTCTTAAAACAACCGCACCCTAAAACGTATATCCAACTTGGTACCAAACCAAAAACGGTCATTACAAGGAGCTCGGAAATATGAGAATTACCGAGGTCTTGAGAAAACTATACCTATCAAATGCTACGTTTTTGACTACCCTACCATTTAAACAAGGCAATCATAATGCTTTATTTTTTATGCTAGTATAAACATGCATCTAAATGCAAGTGTGTGTGCAAACGTTTTTTTTTCTTTCATGCGGTGTATTTCTTGTATAATAATTTTTTTTGTAGCGAGAGCTTAACTGGCCGCCTTCTCGCCGTTTCGCTGTGGCCGGTGGCCGCACCACGAGCTGAGCCGTTGCCTAGCAACCGCCGCAGCTGGCAGCGCCGCTCGCCGTGCCATCTGGCGTCGTCTGCTCGAGTTACAACGGCGCGGCGACACGCCGCCGCCGCCAGCGTCGTCTGCTCGAGTTACCACGGCGCGGCGACGCGCCGCCGCCTCCGCCGTTGTGTTGCAAGCATTCGCCGCTTGGATCTTGCATGACGTAAGAGGAGCAGCCGGTGAAACCGCGTTGCAACAGAGGAGGAGCCGGCGTTGCATCGTATATATAGAAGGGGTGGCTCGATGGGATTCATCGGCAGATATGAAAAGTAAGTCGGAGAGACTGAAAGAAGTCAGGCTTCGTCGTCGGAACGAATCCAAAAGGAGGAAGCGAGCCGAGGAAACGGTGGAAGAACGATCCGCACGCCTCGAGAAGCATCGTAAGTACGAAGCGGCCAGGCGAGTACACTCAGATGAGGATGGTTCGTCGTCTAGTTCGGCATATCGTGCCAGGGCCGCGGATCAGCGACAGAATGGAACACCAAGTTAAACAATAGACAGTTTTAGTATTGCGGAAATGGCACCACGCTAAACTTAATAAAATTGCGGGGTCAGACTGCGCATGCTCAGAACGCTAATTCAGTTTTGCGGGTAGCGTGCGTCCGCTATTTTTCAAATATAGCGGAGACGCTAAACGCTCGCTAAGTTTCTAGCGTTGCAAACATTGTGGCACCCTCGGCCCGAGTGCTTGACATGCAGGCTCGTTTCAAGGCTTGGCGTGGATCCACACGGCTAGTTTGGTTGTCGAGCTGCTCAGTTTGCTGCTTTGACTACTCGCAGCTAGATGGTTTTGCGCTTAGCAGCGCATCGTTGTCTTACGCTATACTAAAACTCTGTCGAACAGCTTTCCGCAAAGATTTAGCGCGCGTAACTTGCTAACGCTAACTCAAGCATTTTCCGCAATACTAAAAGTCTCTAATAACATTCGCGTACTTCTCGCTATGCACAGCCAGGCATAACGGAGTTTAGCCACAGCCAATTTTTTTTGCCTTTGTACTATGCGTATCAAGACCTTCTGTATATGAAATTGTATGAACTATTACAAATGTAAAGCTTGTGTATATAGTGTTGCATGTTTTGTGGCTGTTCTTGAGTTTCTTGCAATGTGTTTTGTAAGTACTAGCTGTACTTCTGAACATTACTCAATATGCATGTCATATGCTTTACTTTATGTGCTTTACTTCCTCGTGGCATTCCTGATGATGGTTTCACAGTTATTAGTGTGGACATTCTATTTTTCCATTTTATTGTGTTAAACTGTGTTCTTCCTTTGCTGTTTTTGCTGCCTTTAAAGAAGGGCCGTGGACCACGTCAAACCATGCTGGCTTTTTGTCCACGGTCCTCGACATCAGTTGCATGTTGGAACAAAGTATGATTTGATTTGATATAAACAACAGCGTTCGAGCCGGAAACAAACAGCTTTTTGTGTTTTCTTGGAACCTCCCACTCATGGAACCTCCCACCCAGCTTGCATAATTTATCTCTAGACATTTCTCGCCAATATTTTGCTTTGAATGCGACGCTTTCTTCCTACGTGGCACCCTCTTTGTTTCCACTACGCCACCATGGTCTTCCGTCTTACTACTACCCGAGAGAATACGAGAGAACAACAAGAAATGACCAAACCAGTTATCGTGGTGCCAAATCGACTTCCGATGCATTTGCGCTTATGCATGGTGGAGAGTCGAAGACAGCGTTGCCCCAAAGATGGCGTTAGGAATAGAAAGACGGGCCGGACAACTAAATAAGATCATGGCAGAATCTATGTCGGCGAATGTGGCATGGTATAAATATATATATATATATAGTCCCGAAGTACTTGTCAGAACCAAGGGTATACACCTAATTCAGTTTGCTTTCGCAAGCCGGACGGTATAGACATCCTCGGGCTAGCATTGCGTATCTTAGTGTTGGCTGAGTGCTGCGCGCGTGTCGCACTGCTCGATGTACGGTCCGCTCACTCCAATTGCTCAAGTCATATTTAGCCGTCCAACTCGGTCCTGTTCCACTGTGTACGGCCTCGAAGTCACGACACTCTCGAACGTTTTTTTTTTTCCCTTGCTTCACATGTTTTCTTTCTTTCTTTTTCTTTGTTAGTGTACTTCGTGTGTTTCTTTATTTGACATGAAAGGCCAGGGTCACATCGAATACACTTTTTTAAATTTTTTTACATGTACAGAAGCGCGCGTTCTTTCTGAAACATTAGGGGAAGACTTCGTGTCCAAAAGAAATTTATCTTTTTCTATCAAAGTAGCTACTCTCCTCCACTTCTGTCATTGGTGGCCACTTTTCTTTCGTGCCTTCCCCCACGTTGCAAGGCTTATTGATCTGCCAACTCACGTCCCCGTTTCTTTAGATGTACTGGTCATTTTTCAAAAGTGGTCTTCGTTTCTTTGAATCGGTAGCGGTAGATATTTAGGCTTCGTTCCACCGCAACTATCAATATTTCTTTGTAGCTCCTTGTTCCGCGTGTGTGCATGTTTTCGTGCGCACGCGTTCGAGCTCGTGGGTGTCTATTGGTGAACTTTTACCCCGTACAAGTAAGCGGTCAACATCCTTGACACAAGACATTTGAGGAGTAAACTTGCTCGTCGCAATAAGCACTTTTAAAAGTGACCTGGGTCTGTAAAGGTACGGCAAGTTCTCTCTACGTGCTTCCTTCACTAGTCAACATTGTTTGGTGGTCGTTGTATTTTGTACATATTCCCAAAAGTGAAAGAGAGCACAAACAAAATGTTCGGCATGAAGCTCTGATTTCTCTTTTTCGTTTCGTTTTATTACCTTGACGACTCCCATTTTCAAGGAAGACGTAGAGGTCGTCCAGTAGTACTGTACATTTGAAGGAAGCCTTCAACTCTTCTTCTGATTACGTGACTATAAATAAATAATTCAGCGAGAGGAACATAAATTCCAGCAAACAATACAGAACAATTCATTTTCTAATAAAGTGAATAAAGTAAATAACTTCTTAGGCACAATCTGTATTGCACATGTTTATGCTACGAAGTTGAAGGGCGTCGCTATGAAAGTCTAGTTTCGCGTTCATACATCTCGAACTGGGCATATAGATCAGCATAACTGCCGGTAAATTATGTGTTAAATTCACACGATTACGCTCGCACAAGTGCGAAGCGCGGCTCGCAGTGCAAACACCCTGTGACGTAGTGTCACGCAGTAAAATTATTCTGTAGCGGCGTAATTTTAAGCAAATGTAATATTTATTTATTTGACCGAGGTAAGAAATAAAACACTGTATTTCAATAGGCTAAGTCAGTAAAATTTTATACATAATTCGGTTAAATGTGCGAAGTCCATGACGCACACTTGGAAATTATTGTCCTGGAGCTAGTATTTCAGCCTAGCGAAGAACTGTCATCTTTTTCCCAGTATTGTAAAATTAAAAGAAGTTAATAATTCATTTGAACACGCGCCTTCGGCCCGTCTACCTGGTCCTTCTGTACTTTACATCTTTTTTGTACATTTACACATTTATAACAACATAAACTAATTAGTCCTTCAACAAGTCCTGATTAGACTTCATTATTCACTACGCGGCGAATTCCATTCCGATTTTATCTAAAGGAACCCATCGTATTTAGATGAAAGTATTTCTTGCTCAAGTTCAACTATTTTCTGGCCAGCAGAGTCCGTAGCCGGGAAGCGCGAAAGAAAAAATTTACTTCTAGCCGTAGCCGGGTCGGCGTGTGATTTCAGTCATCGTATTAAGTGACTCGAGATTGCAAGTTTCTTCTGTTGCCAGAGAATAAACTAGAGGGTGTGGAATATGCTGGAAAACTCTAATTCACGCAGCAGTAACCTGCCTGTTAAAGAATAAAATTAATGATGTCAGCAAGAAAATTGTTGAACAGGCGCCGCAATTGAACCTTCATTCGCGTTCCCGGGCTAACGATATTTACCTGCGTACACAATTGCACTTGAACTCCCTTTTTTCATTTTGCCAAACCGCTTGCACTTCTGATTTAAGTCAGCGCAATCGCATTGCTCTTTGTGGTGAACTAATAAAAGGAATAGCTTCCCACATGCCTGGAAGGAAAGAGCCGTATCCTTCCGTACTCGGCATTTTAAGAAATGCGTAATTTAGGGGTTGCGCAACTCGTTGCAACTGAACAACTATCATGATGACAACGCGTGACTTCGTTTCTAGCTCTAGCAAATGATACTATGAGCACAAGCCAACTTGGCACTTTGGTGCAAGCGATAGTGTTCTGCTTTGTCTATCTGTCCATCCATGCATGTGGCTTCTTGTGTGTAACTTGGCAACAGAGTAGAATGCAATTGCCTCTGCCTGCACTACACTAAAGCGATGCTCCGTCTTTTTTTTTTACAACATAAAGAATATAGGTTGCTGGAGCGGTGATCAATGAAGGATTGGAGGTTGGGTTGTACGCACAAGGTGTCGAGCACTAAAGACGCGGGAAGCCTACTTCGTTGTGAGACATTTTCCCTGCACTTATTGTTTATCATACATTTGGCTCGATCAGCGCAGAGCATCTCGAATGAAGAGTCAGTGAGCAGGTCCAGTTTAGAAGCTGGCAATAAATGTGGTTGGGCCAAGGATAACGTCGTTATGGAAGCGTTGCCACGATGCGCAGAAAGAGCAATCGATATGGCTAATATCAGCGCATCTACTGCTTCCTGTGCGTCATCGCAGCATTTTGCAGTTATAGGCTAGTATATCATTATTGGCTCACGCTTGTTGCACATCTATTTCCATTCACCTTTTCCTGCCCTGTGTTTAGCTGACCTCCACAACCTTTTTGACGAAGCACCGCCAATATCATGAGGAAAGTTGCTGATGCGAGTGCACGTGTACAATGCTTTCGCTGACTGCTGCAGCTACTCGCCCTACGCATTCTCGTCAGTGTCATCGCGGAGGTTCTGACGGCAAGTTTTCTTCCTTAAGTTTTCCTTTCTTAATTGATGTCCGCCTATTGCCTCTGTTCTGCGTTCTTTTTATCACCATCCTTCGTGTCTGGTCAGTGCGCTACATGGTCGATTCAGTGGCGACCTGCCTGAGTTGTGCGATAGCAAGCCGATCACTCCAGTTTTTGTCGGCGTGTTCTGATGAGTAGCGACGTGACACGATGGAAGTGTGACGAGCGCTGTGATCTGTGCTGCATATATCTAAAGCTGACAGATATGTTTGTCTCGCAGATGTTTTTCTATTCACTGTGTTCCTGTCGCTAACAAAAACATTGAGACTTGCACTGTATTTGAAAACAAAGACATATATATGTACATATTGTTGGCGTACATCAGTATGCTTGAGTAATAGATAAAGGTCAAATAGCCTGCTTGCCTTTAGTACAAACGCGTAACTCAATATAAAATACCCTTTGAACCAGCCAGCCTGATAACAAGGGTTCAAGCACCACAAACAAGCCATGTACCTTTGCAGGGCTTTCGTCCTTAATTTGTCTTTACAAGAGTGTCATTTTATTGTTGATATCAGCAAGGCAGCATGCCTCAGTGATTCTTTCAGCTCTGAACTCATTTCCTGCAGCAGCAGCATTCTCCCTCAGTGAAGACCAGCATCTTATTTGTTTGTTTGGTTGTTTGCTTGTTTGGCTTCCTGCTTCTTGTCTATATAATTGGGTTAATTGGGTATAACTACGGGGAAGCGGACAACAATCCAGTGATTATATGTCTGTTTGTTAGGGGAGAACGGGGCGGTCGTATAAAAACTTATATTCAAAAGTATGCAATAAAGAAAATGTTTATTATATATTTGAAAGGTATTTAAAATTATGTGCTAGTGCAGAATGAATAGGGTGGATTACATAAGTTGTTCCACTATCTGCTTTGTGATCAATGTGAGTTTCTTTATGACATTCTCTATAACATAGTAAAGCACGTTGTGGAATTCAGATCACGGACATGTACAATCACTATACTTGCGGACAACTTTCTGTGGCAATGAAAAGAAAGCTACGGAGGCAAAGCGTGCTCAAGTGAGAGCGCTTCTGAAAAGAGTCCCGTGTCTTCTCTTCCCCAGCCAAAACCAACGTGGATTAAACCACGTTGGTTTTGGCTGGGGAAGAGAAGACGTAAACAGCTTATTAGCAGCAGTCAAATAAGACAGAACACGCCGCTGAGTGTAAAAGTTCACTTATTTTGCGGCTTTTCCCTTCCGCGTCTGGGCAGACGCGAAAACGTCGCGCGTGGAAGCTGCGTCGATTCAGCGTCTGTTCCGAGCAACCAAAAGCACTGTCGAACGCTGCCGGACTACTTGGCGCGGTAACACATGTGCAGCAGCCATGCGCCCGTAGCTTTCCCTTCATTGCCACAGAAAGTTGTCCGCGAGTATAGCATGTTTAGACTGCCCCTGTCGAAGTACTATATACTTATTTAGTTAAAAGGAATAGCTTTCCACAACCGTGTCTTCGCAGTTGTTTGACAAAAAAATTGTGATAATCCTTTTTTTTTGTTTCCGTTGGTTTACCTTTTCTGTTTGTGTTTTTCCACTATACATATAGCTTTCCAGAACCTTTTATTCGCAGTTGTTTGACAATCTATATATATATATATATATATATATATATATATATATATGGTTCAAATAATTTTGGTGCTTCATGTTTAATTTTCCTTGTGCTATGTGAAAACAAACACATTTCTTTCTTTCCAGTGTTAAGCAGGACACTGTTCAAGCAGCTACCCGCCTAACGTGACTGCAGCATGCCTTTTGAGGTGACCTTCAAATTAGAAGGTATTCTTATGTAATTTTTCAAATTTCGCACATGTGTCCATTTAATTTATTTCGTCTCTTTTGTGAATACTATAGCGCCGAAAACATCAATGTCATACCAACTGGCCCCATTCGAAGCAATGTTTAAATTTATTTTTAGTGCACGTTAACAGTCAGGCCGAAAGTGAGAAGCGAGTTGATGTTTTAAAAATTTCGTACTTTTCAGCCTCAATAACTCCTTCTAAAGGTCCCGGCTTGTGATTATTTCATTGTAACTATACTAAGGCGCCAAAAACAAACAGCCCGCAAGAGAAGACAACGAGACAGAGCGCTCTGTCCCATTGTCTTCTTTTGTGTGCTTTGTATTTTGGGTGCCCTAATAAAATTATAATGAACCGATACCAACTTACCCAACATGAAGTTCTCTTGTGATTATTTAACTCTGAGACCATAGCTTTATACTACGACTGACGTCACGAGCGAAGTGGTTCAGTGCCACCTAAGATATTTGAGTGATTTAATTTTCTTTGTACATTTGTAGTACTACTATATAGGGCAGTTCGCGCCTTTGAATACTGTGAGCTAATATGTTAAAAACATGTTGTTGTCGCTGCTACGTTGGAGCTGGAATTGATGTCGATGCTTTCGGCTTTGTTTCCCCTTATTCTCGGAGCAATCTCTATGGTGGGTTTGTGCCATGTTTGAGGACTCATCGTCATCAAGGTCATGTTCGCCTTCGTTTGGTCATCGATGCTGCTTTGACGAGCATTACAACGAAAAATTGCACGCAAACACAATTCCATCATGTGAAGAACCATTTCTAGGCGATTAACGTCATGGAACACTTTTTCTTAACAGCATTGCGCGTTCTGGGCACTGAAATACACGCAAAAATGTCACTGCTCTCCGAGTCTGTGCGGAGCTCAACACTGCAGTGATTTCCCAGCATTGTTATTGCGCGATAGATTAGTGGTTAGCACGCTCGACTCCCAAATGCGTATTTCTACGCTCGCGCGAGTTCAATTTCACCTGAAGGGAGTTGTGAAGTTTTATTATTCATTACGCTGTGGCAATGGCGAAGCTCGCGATTACCCAGTGACCTAAAGACGGAAAAAAAATCAATCGTAGTTGTTTATCATCGATGACGAGAACAGGCTTCGTCGATGTAGGAGAAATTACGTACGAATGGTACAGGCGGACGAGATGGATGGACAAGGCAAACCCCTATTTCTGACCTTTGGGAGTTTAGCATTAAAAGCTGAAGCACTTAAACTTCATATTGGCCGGTCACTAGCTAAGAGGTAAGGAATAAGCTATCGGGGACGCCCACTTCCAAAAAGAGAAATATGTACTCGTTTTTTAAGTAAAGAAGACACGGGACAACTGATGTCCTTTTTAAAGTGGGGACGCTGTGATGAAACTTGCGAATTATTTAGCAGCGCTGTATTTCGAACTCTTCGTTCTCGTAAGTTTATTGCTGCTTTATAATTCAGCGTGTTCCGCAACTAACCAATCATTGACTCTCATAACAAACGTCTCAGCGAAAATGAAAATCCACGCTACAAGTGACACATTAGAGTCCCTTTGACGCTTTAATAAGGTCACCATGGAAAATAATCGTAAAAGCGGAGAAAATGTAAGAAGGGAACCAAGCAAATAAATGAAGGTAATGTAATTTTAACTTATAATGGCTGATTAGTTAAAAGTTTGTATGAAAGTTTCAACTTGATTCACTAATAATACATAATAAATACATTCTAGCCATGTCCAGTCTGAATATTTTGTCGCTTGCATCATTTCATGCACTGAAATGAGAGGTTTTACATGAGAAAGTTACACTAAAATCAAAACGTGTAAATGTACAATGTGTAAGTTGTGAGAGCAAGAAAAGGGAAGCCGCTACACTACACACCTTCTAAATGGCAGACACATTATTATATTTTGACTGCACTGTCAAGGGGTACAAAAAAAGAGAGAACTACAAGACTTGTTTCTGTGAGAAAAAGGAAAAAGGGGGGGAAACAAACGAGGAAGTCAACATTATGGGACGTGAAATTGATCTAACTGTTTTTTGGATAACAGCAGATAGCAGATAGCCTATAACAGTAGCTGCTTAACCTTCCTGGGCATTTTATCTTTGAGAATGGTAAACAATGGCTTAGTGTAGGAGGACGGTATTGAACTTTGATGCGAAGCGAAGGGTTTACAAGGGCTGCAACATAGGTGCTTGGTGCCAAATCATATTGGTCACGAAAGTCTGGCAGTGATCCAGCGGAATGCTCTGTTCAGTTGAAGGTAGCTTTGTCGATATATATATATATATATATATATATATATATATATGCTAAAGGTAATATACTGTAGTTCGACGAATAACCTAGTTGGGGCTAGTTTCTTGTTCAATACGGAAGACATGTGATATCAGCCTTGGAAATTCGTGATTTAGCATTTACACACCATAGGAAATCAGTGCATCGCTGTAAAAGTCGATCACAATACAATAAATATTGACATGCTATGCAATTTCAACTGCAAAAACAAAAACGAAAAAAAAACTAGAATATAGCATTTCGTACACAAATTGTGCCGGTTCACTAAGGTGAAATACTTTCCATGAAATCCTAAAATTTTGAGCCAGCTTTAGTTTCATGGGCAATCTTGATTATGTTCCTGCATCGATATTATCTATAGGGCGTTCATCATGAATAATAAAAGAACGGCAAAAATTGAAAGGTCTGCTTGAAATGTATCGGGTGTTTCGGAGAGGAATATAAGCGTCAAGTTTATATGAAACGGAGGATTAGTATGAAGACTCTTTGTACAACCGATGAACTACTGTGGTTTTCTAGAGAGGGAAGTGACATCGCAAGAATCTATTAAAAAATATGCTACCTGATGTGCGATAATTCGTCAATCTCATTATAATCATTTTATAATCATTCCAAAGGTGTTGTAAGTCACTCCCCAAGATTACGTCTCCCTTTTGTTATTTATTCTGCTGCAACAACACGTGCTTCTATATGAATACTCAACATCTGCAATGTGTCAAACATTATTGCTCATGTGCCTCTCTTGTATGCACTTAATTTCGTGCCTCACGGATATTGCTTCCCGCCTGCGATAATGTCCAGCCTGGGTTCTGTAGGAATTTGAATAAATAAATAAATAAATAAATAAATAAATAAATAAATAAATAAATATTATTCCTACGCACAACTATAGTGAAGGCACCACCATGGCTGACGGCTTCTTCGACGAGCCAGGTTTCCTTTCCTTGTAATGCCTACAACAAAAAGTTACGTGGATCATGGGCCATAGTCTAGTGATTGAAATGAATTTACAAATACCTGGCATGACTGGCTGAGCACTATAGGTAAATATTGTATTATTGTATACTAACATGGTAGACTTGCTAGAGGATCTGACGCCGAACTTCGTAGTTACAGTGACTTGACAGGCTAGCTTGCCCAGGTGATACACGCCACACTTGATATAATCAGGCGTGAACTGTGTTCTTGGTTGACTCTACATATTGACTGCCATATTATTCTATGAGTGCTACTTATTACTATTATATTAAAATACAACATTAGTGCACCGCTTATGTACGTGACCAAGAACGTTGCTCGTATGCTTGTTGGTATTTTTGACGACTTCGTTTCAAGACAAAAACCTTTGCCAGCACATCAATACTTATGTCGACACGACAAAAGGTATTTCTAAGCTTTCCACTTGCGATTGAATCTTGCTCTTCGGCGCTTTTTCTGTGGCATGTCAGGTTGAAGGAAGCGTCCCTTTCTAAGGCTCCCGCTTAGCGAACAGCAACTGTTGGCTTTCTTTCTTGATTTGAAAACACGACCAAAACTTTGCCCATTTCATCTTAACCATGCCTTTTTCTGGTGTCTTTTAGTGGAAACAGTGTGTGACTGAAGTAACTTTAGTTTCACAACTGAAAGCTGTCAGAACAAGCACGCGGATCGCTTTCTTCTGGAGCTTCTTTCTTGTGTGCAAGCAGATGTTAGCGTAAAAGCTTCTTGCAGAAACTGTCACTCCCACTTCGCTCCGTATACAACAAACAAAAACTTCCAGATATTTGACATAAGCAACTGAAGCTGCACAACAAATATGTACGTGAGCCTTCTATTTTACGCAATATCTGCACGGGACGGGAAAAAAAGCCGGCAGATCCCACGCCCTGTGGGAATCGATGTTATGCAAAGCAGTATGCGGGGAGCCTACCAAGTTAACGAAGCGACCATCAGAGCACCAGTTAAGACGTAGGTGACTAATCATCATACCGTATTGGGGAACCAACGCACTCGCAACTATTTTATTTTAGAACGAACACTTCATCTTTACATACCCGCGCACTGTCCAACGTCAAAGATCATCAAAGATTAATCACCAACTCTACACTTTCCACATTACTGAACGTAGGTGACTGTTTCATGACCTACATGACACGCATGTGATGATATTCATGTCATGAGCCCTCAGGAGTTACTTAGCTGCACCTTAGAGACCTTAAGGCGAAAGCCCTAATCATGTTTATGACTATGACTTCGACCATCAACCTTTAGCCTTTTCCTTCACTTTGTAACGCATCCGAACCCATTTCGTGGGTTTTTGAGTGTAATATTTTTTCGCTGAGTCATTATAATTTTTGCTAAGTCATGGTAATGAATATAAATTCTACCACAATACTTTAGTGTTTCCTTCATGTAGTACCCAGGTCAGAACCGATTTCAGTGCTTTTTGAGTGCTAATATTTTTTCGCTGAGTCATTGTCATTTTCGCTGAGTCATGGTCATGACTATGACTTCTACCATCCTTCTTTAGTGTTTATTTCACTTAGTACTCACATTAGAACCGATTTGAGTGGTTTTTGAGTGTTAATCATTTTTTCCTGAGTCATTGTCATTTTTTCTGAGTTATGCTCATGACTATGACTTGTACCGCCATCATTTAGTGTTTTATTCACTTAGTACCCACGTCAGAACCCATTCCATTGGTTTTTGATTGTTGATCTTTTTTGCTGAGTCATTGTCATTTTTGCTGAGTCATGCTCATGATTGACTTCTACCTTTATCCTTTAGTGTTCCCTTCAGTTATTGCATACCTTACTACCCATTTGAGTTCTTTCTGAGTGTTAATGTATTTTCGCTGAGTCATTGTCATTTATCCTGGGTCATGCTCATGACTGACTTCTACGTTATTCTTCAGTGTTTCCTTTACTTAGTATCCACATCATAATTCATTTGAGTGGTTTTTGAGTGTTAATCTTTTTTCGCTGAGTCATTGTCATTTTTGCTGAGTCATGATCATGACTAAGATTTCTAGCATCATCCTTTGGTGTTGGCTTCACTTCACTGTTGGAGTACCCACATCCGAACCCATTCGATTCCCACAGGGCGTGGGATCTGCCGACTTTTTTTTTCACTGGGTCATTTTCATTTTAGGCGGCTGTTTTATAACCTACATGTCGCGCGTGTCATGACATTCATGCCATGACCTATCATTTATGTCCATCATACACTGTTATCATACTATGCCTATTTTGATAGCTACCAAGTTAACAAAACGACCATGAGAGCACCAAGACGTAGGCAGCTGTTTTATGACCTACATGATACACATGTCATGATAATCATGACATGACCTATTATTTATGTTTGTCATACGCTGTTGTCATAGTGTGCCAATCTTGGTAAATACTAAGTTAACGATGCGACCATGAGAGAACCAAGACGTAGGCGGCTAGATAGATACTGTCAAAGAGCAAATGTTCGCCAAGAAATGCTTCGCATTTAAAATACAGTACAGTTTCAGCTCAGAACCAGAGGACGTTGCAGAAGAGCGCTGAGCGATTTCCTCTGCAGCCGACACGTGCTGTGCAAAATATGGTAACATATTTAGAACGTACTCTGCTAGACATCTGTAAGAACGTGCAAATAAATTAGTGGGAACAACAAGGAGCAATATTTTGTATTTCTCACTGGACGTAATAGTTAGGAGTAAAGGAAGCTCCCTACCTGCAGAAGGAAGAAGCGTAAATTGATCAGACAACACAACCAGAGAGAGAGAGAGAGTACATAGCAGTGAAGTTACCAGGAAGGACACACAAGGAAACATGCCTCAACCCCTTCCTCCGAAATATCTAGCTAGCAGAATGCCCACTTTCATCCACGTGCCTAGTCAAATGCTTGCTACAGACCCATCACCGGAAAAAGAATATGTGGCTACGTCACTGGAAGTTACATATTCTTTGGCATTTGAAATGATATTTTCCTATAAGCGACGTGGCTGCTTTCTCGTGAAATCAACGGAAACGTAATAAAAATAATAAATACACACTAGATCACAGAACTAAAAGGCAGCAGCGTCATCTGGACGCCTAAAAATTTAAATGCTTTGTTCTCCCCGTTTTAGTTTTACATAGTAGGGGCGTAAGTGGCAAAAGAAACACAAAAATTCATAACTGAAAGAAAATTATACAGTTTAAGGTGCAAAACTCTATTTTGCTTGTATCCTGTTCAAGGATTGACAGCCCAAGCTAGAATGCAATATTTACCCTTTTATTCTTCACAGGCTGATGCCCAAAAATACTTCTTGCGTCGCCCTCAGAAACTGCCCGCTAAACAAAGAGAAAAATAGGTGGCAGCACTTATGTAGCACATTCTTTCAGGCACAAAATTGTTGCTTGGTTAGAATGTACTTCTGTTGCTTGGTTAGAATGAATTCTGCAATGAAATGCGCAAGAAAACAGTTAGCTTGATTTCGGCTATAGAAAATTTCTTGGGCTGTTTCACGCATAAAGTTCATGTATGAGTTTTATGTAGGTTCGAGGCCTTGGTTGCAATTTATTACACTCCGCGTGACTAAAGGTTCGCTTCCCATAGATTCAAACATCTTGGGCCTGCATGTTTCTTTTCCTTGTAGCCTTGAGAAGAAGCTTTAGCTCAGAGGATACGATCTAAACACACGTAAATATGGAAATTTATTTTCTCAGCAACCACTGCCTTGAGTTTGATAAGGTTTGTTGCATTTGAAATAAAAAAAAAATAGTAGCCCCTCCTATGTCGAGGAAATGGTGGTAAGCGAAGCTTGTCGTGCGTTTCTTCGGTGTTCCTCCAAACGAATTGCACTGACGAGTACCACGTTGTGCTTGAACCACAACCGGTCACACGCACTGCAGCTGACTCCGAAGTTCCGCTTGAGATACTCGCGTTGAAACCTGGCTGTCATACCGGGGAAGTTGGTGCTAGCATTGCCGAGGCGTGCACCACCGTTGTCGGGTTCCTGGAGTGCTAGACGACGCGGACGTTTGGCCTCAACATCCCGCTCCCGCAACTCGGGTCGGCGGCTTTCCGCTGACGTTAGGCCTCAACATCGCGCTCCCTTAACTCGGGGTGCACGGCTCTTCGCTGACGTTTCGCCGGGCTTCGGAAGCTCTCACGCTAGAGTCGGCACGTCGACGACGAGCCCTTTTCCGAGCGCACTCATTCTGGATGAATTTCCATGAAATTGCTTCAAAATACATTCTGTCCGTTACGTAAGACAATGAATGGCTCATACCCCCTTACGAGGACCGAACAGAAGTGAAATTCTACGCTAGAATGATTAGCGGCAACGCAGCCAGCTGTGGAAGAAGACGACGACGACGAACGCAGGAGCAGTGGCATGAGCGCGTGCCGACCACCTGTGCAGCTCTGAGTGCAGCTGGTTTTTTAGTGTTACATCGCCGGAGCAGGCTAGCGTATACAAGCTTCGCCTGAAAAAGTTAAACTGTAGTGACTGTATGACGCAGGTTTCTTATTACCGACATCCATGGTTTAAAAAACGGGTTGAGCCCCGCAAAATTTCGAATAATAAAGTTATCAATTTTACCACTCTGAAGCAAGCGAATGAAAAATGATACCACAATTCTCTATCACATCAAAAGTAAACAAGGTTTTTTTGTTATACACTCCTCTTAACTAAGCCACTGATTATGGGAAAGAACTTTGCACAACCTTTGTAAACATTATCAGAAACTTACGTAACTAAATTACGTAACTTAAGATCAGAAATAGATATCGCAGTTCTGAAAACTGCATGCTTTAGATGGTGATGATGCGAAGTTAGTTTGGAATCAGAAGTACGGATTTGTAATCTTTGTGCTTCTATATTTATGAAAGTTACCAATTTTCGGCAATACTGTAAAAAAATGTCATACTTGGAATCAAAATTTTGTTTGCTGCCTCTAGGATTTAGCATTTCCTCCGAAATGCAAGACATTTCATTGAAATCGGTCAAGCGGGTGTCTCATGAAGGCATTCCTGCGCTTTACGTGTATTTTTATAGGCCGCGTCGGAGTTGGCCCCGAGCTAAAGGTTCCTCTTTAGCGCTCCTTTCACTATAAACAAGCTTTACTGGCTCTATTTTCCACTTTATGTAGCAACACATTTCACTTTCATTTACTGACAAGTGTAGCAATTATATGTAGAATCCACCACTGATAGATTACATAAATTAGCAGCCCCTTTGCCTGTGCGGTAGTGATAAGTGCATTTACAAATATTTGCTTCGACGGCACTCTTTATATCTATGCTGCGAATTACAGTTTATATCACACTCCTTCTCATCCTCCTTTTTGCACCTTTTAGATGGTGAGACCAAATGGCCATCGCAAGGTCATCCTATCCTACTCGTAGATTGTTTCAGAGAAGCTTGAACGAGCAAAAGAGAATAAAGTAAAGCAAAGAGAAAACATAAAGTGTAGTAAGTTAGATAATAAGGACAGGACAAGCTAAATACGGAAAGGAACGAAAGACAGAAAATTAGAAAAAATGCGTGTCAGCCAAAGTTGACTATATCATTTGATAAAGTATTTCATTTTCTAATAGATCTGAGGAAAAAGAGTAGTAAAAAGTCTTTGTTCTGCAGTTAGAGGCTCAGATTTTTTTGTTGTTATCACAGCAAGGCGATATGTAATCTTGTTACAGAAGATAGTTGTAGCAATCGATACCTTGGTGCAATATTTTGAACCTTAACTTCTGCCTACGCACATGCAGCAGATCCTATCCTAAAGTGGCCTTAAAGAGTACGGGCTTTAATAATTAGAAGGAAACCTTACTGCTTGGTTCTGCAGTTCTTCCATTCTATTAATGAGGTAATCTTGATAGGGATCACCTATTACAGAGGAATAATCAAATATTGTTCTCGACATGCAAGAAGTATAAGTTTCTTCAACTTCGCGCGATGCCTGTCCGACATTTCTGCGAATATAATGTAGCATACTACTAGCCTCTGCTATGACAGTGTCGATTTGTTTATGCCAAGTGAGTGATTTGGTGAAATAGACTCCTAGGTACTTGTATTCCGACTCAGTCGATAAGCGTGCCATTGATGTTATAACAGTGGTGAAATTTTGATAATTTTCTTGAAAAGCCCAGCTAGGATCTCGGGGTTTTTTCGCGTCCATCGACAGAAAACTGTCATCATCAATGGTTCCTACACCCGTAAGCATTCTACCCCAGTAAACAAGCAAAAAATACTTTGCGTACCTTGCACTGCAGGCGCAACGCTAAAGAGACAGCGGAGCTGATGGGCACCTAGCTAGTCCTGTCTTTTGGGCTAGGCTAAGCACTACGAAGTCATACCCAGCATTTTACGGAATTTATTATTTAGTGATCGATTATCAATTAGCTATTAATTGGCTATGTATTGGCTATTGCAAAGTATTGGCCACGAATTTGGGCTAGGCTAAGCACTACCAAGTCATCTCAAGCATTTCCCGGAATTTATTGATTATTGATTGATTACCAACTAGCTATTGATTGACAATCGACGACTGACTAAGCTTAAGTAGTCCCAACCATGCTTAGCTAGACTTAGCCTAGCTCAGCTTCACTAGTTCACAAGGGTATGTGCCATTGCACCTGGACCTTTTTTGGACTGCCGCCAGGATCGGCCAACATTTTTTCCGACGCATGACGGACTTACGGCCGGTTTGAATAGCTCCGCATCGAAAAATCCCATTGCTCACAGCCCGGTAAGGCAGAGGCTACAAGCACTCTGCAAAGTGAAGCGAACAGTCTATACAGTCTTTGGAATCGCGCATACAACCTACAGAACAGCATTCATTTCAATAAAGAACCAGCTCAAAACAAGCATCCGACCCACATAACTGATGATAAGGAGCTCGTTCATGATAGCGATGCAAAGCACGTAGCACTCCCCGCATAAGTTTCCCGGTAAATATTACTGTTGCGCAAACTGCCACGGCAACGCCAGCTTGCGATGTGCCAGTGTGACGTCCCTAGCCTTTCGTATATAAAATAAATAACCAGCTTAGCAACTGATTTTAATGTTGTTGAAGCACCGCTATGGGTGGCGGTGTGCTGTCAGAATTACCAGACTACTGCCATTCCTACCATTACTCTAAAATAGCACCACTTCCCTTATACTCTAAAGCCATAATGCATTGCATACCACCTTGAGCAGTTGTAGTGGTCGTTTCAAACAGCTTCGCTGGACATTCACTTGCGCAGGGGGGGGGGGGGGGGTGGGGGGGCCGAGTTTTTCTTTTAATAGGTACATCACATCGCTAAAGACATTGCTGCTTGGAAGTAAGAACAGATAATGCAGGTTGATGTTATCCTTTCAGCGTAGTTCGCCTTGGAACCATAGTATTTCTGTAATAGTCAAGGAAGATCTGAAATTTTGATCATTAAAAAACAACGTGTATAAGCGCCCGTGAGGCAGATACTGCATGATAAAGCGTTAGTTTTTTCTCGTTCTTTTATAATGAAAGAACAAGTAGGTAGAATTTTTTTGCCGAAGCCCGTCCTACACGCATATCAAGACATCAGCAATAGAAAAAGCACAAGATGTTGCGACAAATTTGTTGGTGAAATGCTTGCAGAGTTTTACTCATGTGAGTCTATACGGAAACATCCTATGTTTTTTTTTTTTTGCCGTAAACAAGACAATTTGCGAGCAAAGGCAATGCATGATTTGTATTTAATATACAAGTGGTTATGAATACAGAAAATGAGTGGAATTTCGTTTTCTTAAACGCGATGTCTTGAAGACTGGTATTTTTTTATAAATTCCGTCTGTGGTGATCAGTCAGAAGCTTTATTCGAAAGATGTCCGCCAGCGTGGAAACCAATCACTTCGGTGTTTCCTGCTTTCGATCTCTTAGACGCGAAACGTGAGTAAGCTTCGTCGAAATGACGAACAGGAACTCAATAGTAGAGAATGGATTACCGGCAAATGCATATTTCTTGCCGCGCCTAAGTACTGCAATATGTTGGTGCATGAAAATGGATATGGGTGAAGAAGCGCTTTAGCACAGATTTTATGAGTGTATATAAATGTGTATTTCTGGCCTTCGTGCCTATTTTTGATTTTAGCTCCTCAAAGTGCTTTTCTGGACAATCTTCCTGCTTTGCATGCAGCCCCTTTCCGCATCAATGGCAGACGGTGTAGCTAATGGCAGCGCACTTGACAATGTGACCAAGCAAATAAGCACTGGCATGTGAATGTTGGTTGAGCTTTTCAGGGCATCCACCATCTGCCTGACTCTGGTATTTTTTGCCACAGAAAAATAACAACAAAAGTGTCCTTCTACGCCGGTCGACACGCAACTACATGTCACACTGGAGGATCGAGACACATGCATATGTGTTCAAAATTAAATCATGGGGTCTTCGGTTCCAAAACCAGGATCTGATTATGAGGCACGCCGTAGTGGGGGACTCCGGGATAATTTGACCAGCTGGGGTTCTTTAAAATTCACCTAAATCTAATTACACGGCTGATTTCGCATTTCGCCACCATCGAAATGCGGCCGCCGTGGCAGGGATTCGATCCCACGATCTGTGTTCCAACGTCTGATGAAAAATAAGGCACTTTGCGAAGAATAAAGCGATACCGATAAAAAAGTGCTTGAGGAAGAGTTTTGCCGAATAGTTCATGAGTCGTGACCGAGTTAGCGCACAATAACACAAGTTTATAGCATTCCTTCTGAGCAGCAGCAGTTGTGGAAACGTCTGTGCGTAGTTGCAGAAAATGCAAAAACACTTCATTTACCTCTATCGATATTGAGCTATAGCTTTCAGCCTACCAACCTCTTCTGAGAAACACCATTCATCATTCATCATCATCAGTCTATATTTATGTCCACTGCAGGACGAAAGCCTCCCTGCGATCTCCAATTAACCCTGACTTGCGCTAGCTGATTCCAACTTGGGCATTAAAATTTGCTAACTTCATCAACCCACCTAGTTTTCGCCGTCCTCGACTGCGCTTCCTCTCTCTTGGCACCCTTTATGTAACTGTAATGGTCTACCGGTTATCTACCCTACGCATTCATGGCCTGCCCAGCTCAATTTCTTTCTCTTAATGTATGCTACAATATCAGCTATCCCCGTTTTCTCTCTGATGCACACCGCTCTCTCCCTCTCTCTTAACGTTAGGACTCACAATTTTCGTTCCATCGCTCTTTGTGCGGTCCTTACCTTGTCCTCGAGCTTCTTTGTTAAGCTCCAAGTTTAGGCCCCATATGTTAGCACCGGTAGCATGCAATGATTGTGCACTTTTCTTCTTAACGACAGTGGTGAGCTCCCAGTCAGGATTTGGCAATGCTTTGGCACTCCAACCCAGTTTTATTCTTCTGTAAATTTCCTTATCATGACCAGGGTCCCCTGTGAGTAATTGACCAAGATAAACGTACTCCTTTACAGAATCTACAGGCTGACTGGCGATCGTGAATTCTTGTTCCCTTGCCAGGTTATTGAACATTACCTTTGTTTTCTGTATATTATTCGTCGCCATTCTTACACTTTCTCGGTTAACGTCCTCAATCATTTGTTGTTATTCATCCTCATTGTTCCTGAATCGGACTATATCATCCATAAAGCGAAGGTTGCTGAGATATTCACCCCTGACCCTCCCTACTAAGCCTTCCCAGTCTAAGAGCTTGAATACTTCTTTTAAGCAAGCCGTGAATAGCATCAGATAGATTTTGTCTCCTTGCCGGACCCCTTTCTTGATAGGTAACTTTCTATTTTTCTTGTGGAGAACCAATGCAGCAGTGGAATCATTGTAGATGTTTCCTAAGGTATTCACGTATGCCTCCTTACATCCTTGATTGCGGCAATATCTTTTTGACTGCTGGTATCTCTATCAAATGTCTTTTCATACTCTATGAAAACCATACCACTCAGATAATACTACTCAGATTTCTCGATTACCTGATTGATTACATGGATGTGATCTATTGTAGAATATTCCTTCCTGAAGCCAGCCGCTTTACTCTTGGTAGATTGAAGTCAAGTGTTGCCCTGATTCTATTGGAAATTATCTTGGTGAATATTTTATACAGTACTAAAAGCAAGCTATATTATTTTTGTTTTCTACGTCCCTCATGGCCCTTGATGAGAAGCACCATACTGAACTTTAAAACCTAGATATAGTCATCATCTGTAATTGTTTTACATTTTTAAAGATATTTAAGGATACACTATTGATTTTTCTTACTCGAATTTTGTTGACTTCAATTCATTGATCCCAGATATTTGATTCTAATGTTAATCGTCTAGCAGCTTGGGGGCGTATAGCGTGCTTTTCGGGCTTGCTCAGCCCGATCCGCCATTGTAAGCCGGAAAGTATGGCTCCTAATTATGTGCTACCTTTTTATAGTGTCAGGACAAATACATTGTGTGTTATCTGCGTCATGTCTTTTGACAAAAAAAGTAGCTTCCCGTGTTACCAGCAAGGCCCTGTGAAGCGATGCCTTGCACAATATGATTGGCGCATTTCAAACTTCACTATAGAAACGGTACCTGACTTTCTCACAATAAAAATAGGTTACACCCATTTAATATAAAAGCCATTTCATTGTTTGCGAACACCTTTTATTGTTCAGCCCCTATTGTGACTAGAATGAGGCTTTATGTGTCTGTTTTAGGGCCTAGAATCCACATATCTAGTGCCTCAAATTGTGGCCTCTGTTGATTAGAACGTCAGAAAAGCCATTAGAACGTCAGTGTAGTGACCATCTGCGCTGGCGGCGGCTCTGAGAAATTGGAGGCTCAGGCGATGTTCAAAGCTCTTGCACAACAAACAATAACCGCTTCACAGTTGTGCAGTTAACTGCAATCAATGGTCAGATTTTGCGCATTCTATACATGCGGCTAGTGTGCTTCATTCTATTTTAATACCCATGTATAGGCTTTGCCATCAAAGCAGCTTTTCGTTATAGCTACCCTCCGGAGCACGATAACATTACCTTTCCATTTGATAACACTACTTTCTTTCGCAATTACCTTAGAAAATTTCCCAACCGTGTTTGTTACTCACATTTAATTCACCCCCAAAGTAAAATGCGCTTTCGGATAGTTCACACAGATATACATTATACGGACAAAATAGGACCCTACCGAGTCGTTTGATTGTACTTCAAATAACTGAATGCTTTAAGCAAATATTTTTAGCAAAATAAAAGTGGTAACTGCAAAATATATGTCTATATCTGTTTCGCTTTAGAGCAACGTTTCTCGGCGTCCTTTGTGAGCTATGTACGCAGTGCCACTATCCTAAACTTATGCACAGGATTTTGCATGAGACTCTCTTCTGCAGCTTTGTTTCACAAGAAATTAAAAAATCTGCTATAAGAAGTACAATAATGTATATTTATAGCAAGATCATATGCAATTATCAGATATTAGCGTCCCCCCCCCCCCCCCGCCTATGCAATACCAATGTATCCTATCCGGTTCACGTAGACTCGGAGATTGCACGTTTCAAACTCTTCGCAGTTTAACACTCAAGGATGGTATTGTTTCAGTAGTCGTGCATTTGACCAGAAAATTGAGATGGGGGTAAGACTTCCGGAATGATTGAGTAGACAGTTTCACAAATCCTCTGTAGCTCCCAAATCTGAAAGTACAATTATGGGAGCTTTACTGGCGGGCTCAAGTAAACGCTACCAATCCTTTGTTTGAAAACACTTCTCGCAATACTATATAGGGGCCACCCGTACCGCAGAACACTCACTGCTGGCGGTAACCTCAAACCACTGAATACATTCCAACTTCACAAAGAGATTGCCGGTGGGAAAGCTTCTCAAATAGCTTAAGAGAGCGTTCAATTGGGTTTCCAGCGGCAATTCGTTTGCAAACTTGCACATTCTGCAATTGGAACATGACACCCACTCATGAAGTGGTACCATATGCTACGAAAACAGATGTTCAGGTCATTACAAAAGCATTTTTACGCTGACACAAAAGACTGGCCCTTCCGCCATATACTCAGGTGAGCATAGAACGTTACGTATTTGACTTAAAGACCAATAAATGAGGTCTCTACAAGGAAAAGGAGACAGGATGAGCGCTAGTTCAAAATAGTTTATTCTTGGAAAAACATGCCTATTTATCAAAGGACACAGATATCAAAAGCAAGCACCTCCCCTCAGACCCCCCAAAAAGAGAAAAAAAAGAGAAAGAGTTTAAGGAAGTTGTGAAAGTTAATTGTGAAATGGCTATGCTCAAAAGAAAAACACAAAACACAAAAAGCTAAAAGCTACGAAAGCGTAAGACTTATAGGAACGAGCAATGACTCAGGCCATTATCATGTGGGCACCGGTAGTGTTGGATTAGCAGCAAAAAACAACTTATTGAGATGTGCTATTTCACTTGTATGAATGTATATCGATCGCTGGCTGATACATCACTAGTTTTCATTTCTCGCTTCCGGAAAAGGCCTGAAGCGCCTTTTAGAACGGTTCGCCTCCGCATTGTCGGCAGTGTACGGCAAAATGCCAATATAGTGACTCTTCTGGCCCAGCTCTTCTAAAGCGCATACGCAGGAAGGCGATACCAAAACAAGATCAGCGTACCACGAGACAAGGCACAATATTCGTTCATTGTACCTGTATTGTTGTGTACGAGATTCCTTTTTCATGTGGACGAAAATGCATGGGATAGGCAGGCCCCTACCTAAACATGATATTTAGAGAGTGCCAAATATCCCCGAAAGGGTAAAGCACTTCATACCTTTTCCAGCACCAAGGAAGGACAACCAGGGAGGTTATATAGAGGCTGTATAAAGACTGGCAGACACAGGTAGAACCATAAAAATGGTTCCACGCATGTCCTAAAGTCCTCGATAAATTTTCACAAAAGTCAAATAGCGCATCTAGATAAGTAGTTTTATTGCGATAGCAATTATATGGACACTCAAAAGCAGATTTCTGCCGTCGGCGTCGCCGTCGCCAACGCCGTCGCCGTGAGGTTCCGTATGACGTCAATGGAGATGAAATCGTCGCCACGCGCCGCCGAACGCTGTATGTGCGAGTGAAAGCGTGCGAGGGGCGCGCGCTTTCACGGGGAGTGAACGCACGGCGGAGAACAAACGCGCGTTCTGCGCCGTGCTCCCTTAAGGGCTGCAGAAGTAGGCGTCTCTTTCCTCCTTTACAATCACCATATATGTAGAGCAAACGCGCCTTCTTCCGACGGGCGAGAGGCCGTGGGAGAGGGGGGGGGGGAGGGAAGGGAGGCGACGTTTAGCTGCGGCACCAAGTGCCTATTATATCAGAGGCTCCGGCAACAGTCACCAACGCCCCACGCATTTTGTGCGAACGCGGGCAAAACGGCGACGGCGTCGACAACAGTTCTGCGCGTTGCCGGTGCTGCTGCATGTCCAAGTTTATACAGCTGATAAAGCTAATATCATTACTCCGTATAGCTCTCTACAAATTTGCTATCGCAATTGATGCTTCGCCTTTCAGGTGAAACTGCGACAACTTTTTTCGCTACAAATCAAACACTGTTAGTGCCCACATGATAAAGGCATGAGTTCGAACTCGTTTTTATAAGTATTACGCTTTCGGAGAATTCGGTTTTTTGTGTATGTTATGAGCATAGCCGTGTCAAGATTACCGTTATAATTGTCTCAATTTCTTTTTTTTGGGGGGGTTATCGATCAATAATCAATAAATTCCGGAAAATGCTGGCGATGACTTGGTAGTGCTTAGCCTAGCCCAAATACGTGGCCAATACCTTGCGATAGCCAATGAATGGCCGCTCAATAGCTAATCGATAATCGATCAATTATCAATCAATTCCAAAAAAGGCTGGTGATGACTTGGTAGTGCTTAGCCTAGGCCAAAAGCTAGGACTAGCTAGGTGCCCATCAACTCCAGTCGATAGGTGCCATTGCGCCTCCAGTGCAAGCTACTCAAATTTCTTTCTGAGAATAAACTTTAGCTTGAAGTAGCCCTCATCTTGTCTGCTTTTTCTTCTTCTGTCTTCGTTTATTTCGATTAGGTACGTATTCTTACAAACTCGCCTAAATTTCAGTTCTTGTAGCGTTTCGTATTATTGTGAAACAATCTCCCACATCCTATTTGATTGCAGGTTCTTGTGGAGTAAATTCCTGGTGCTAAGGGGAAAGAGGGCCCTAAATAAAAAGTTCGCGCCCCAGCTGGCAATCCTGTAACATTAGGTAAACAGCAAAAATACTTAGTATCCCATAGGCGCAAGAACTGTACCGCGGAATCTACGTCAAAATCGGCCCAATCTATGCTAAGACAATAGATATATCTTACCATCCACATCGCACACAAGAATGAGAGAGAACGCATTATCAATCCGATAGTTATGGACACTTTCACAACCCGACGATGTTATAGAACATCCCATTGATAAAAGACTTGGTACACCGGCGTGTCTTGTACACGGGCGAGAATGTCAACGCACTAATAAATTTTGTGAATGGCTCTGAAGCATTCAGCGGTTTTGAAGGACTAGCGCTGCAATGCCCGGGAGGTGATAAGTAGGTATGAACTCATTTTATTTACTCAGTAGAATCTGGTCGCTAGATTCCCGTTCATGGCCGCTGGCAAGTTATGCTGACAGTTACCGCGCATCAAAGTGCAGAATCCGCACGCGCACAATTTCAAAGTACAGAATAAAAAGAGAAAGTGCTCATTATTTAAATGTTGAGAGTTCTACCAGTGTATATCTAGGTGACAATATGCAAATGCATAGCGGAGGGGATCGGCCACAAAAAGGCCATGGAGTGACGAAGACGGGAACGAACGAATAACAAAACAAGACGATATATAATCTGGTTTGCGCAGGTAAGACAAAGGTGATGGTGTTGATATAAACAGAATATTGTAACGAGCATACAAGAGGCAGTTGAAAAGAAGAGGAGGACGAAGTGCTTCTAGGCCTGGTTGCGCGCTCACCATCATCCATCTCCTGTAAATAAAGTCATTTCTGCCCAACTCTCCGTAACAGTTGTGGTGGAGGTGCTGGGTAATCGACACCCGAGGACGGAGGTTATACCGCAAGTTCTTCGTCGAAGCCGCCGCCTTGCTGGACTTCCACCGAACCCAGCGGAGTTGGAGATGTCCCGCGACGCGGAAGAGCAACGGCCTGTCCCAGCCTCTGCCAGTTCTGCCCAGCAACTACGAGATGCACGTCCCTTCGCCGGAAAACCGGGCGAAGACGTCGATGAATGGCTCATCCATTACAAACGGGTGAGCGCCTACAACAAGTGGAATAGCACTTCCCAGCTTTCCAACGTTGTGTTCTTTCTTACGGATACCGCGTTGGTGTGGTTTGACAACAACGAGGAGACATTCACAACATGGGAAAGATTTGTTTCGCAAATCAAAGAGCGCTTCGGGGACTCCGTGACGAAAAAGAAAAGGGCAGAGCAGACGCTTTCACAACGCGCGCAAGTACCGGGCGAAACATGCATGACCTACATTGAGGAAGTGCTAAAACTCTGCAGGATGGTGGACTCTGGCATGTCCGAGGAAGACAAAGTCGGGCACATCCTAAAAGGAATCGCCGAGGACGTTTATAGCTTTCTGATTGCTAAAGACAACCTGGCCTCTGTCGCCGACGTCATCCGGCACTGCCGCACGTTCGAGCAGCTTAAGACGAGGCGCGTTACGCCGAAGTTTGGCAGATTAGCCAACGTTACGACCGTTGCAAGCATAGATAACGACCAGTCGCTCGATCTTGCTTCAACGATCCGTCAAATAGTTCGAGAAGAGCTCAGCCTACACTCACAAGTGACTCACCGCGATACTTATCACCCATGCTCGTCCCCAGCTGTTGAGACAACCGTTTCATCCTTCTCCGAGTATCCAGCGGAATATAGACTCCCGCCTCGACAGCCACCACTTGTTTACGAAAGCGGCGCTCCCTCTGACGCTCGATCACGATGGGCAGAGCCACGGTATTATCGCCAAGGCCCCGTGACTTATGATGCCGGGACGCGACCAGAGCAACGTCGACCCTACTACCAGGACCCCAATTACGACCGATACAACCGATCCCAGCGAACACAGGAGGCGAGTTACCCAAGAGAGAACGAACTCGCTTACCGCCCACAGAGAGCAAGCATTGGTTTTGAAGAGTATACAGTGAACCGTGACCCTCCCGTGTGCTACAGCTGCGGTTCCACGGGACACATAGCTCGTTACTGTCGCCAACACCGTCAGCCACGAAGGACGCCGCCGATGTTTTCGCCACCTGGAACCCGTACTTCGCACGACCCATGGACCAGTTCACTTCCCACGGACCGTTTCTCGCGCGAGATCAGACGCAGCGATTCGCCAGCGTCTGACCGCAGCCTGACACCACCAATTAACCGTCCTCGTCGTTCTCCGTCCCCTCGGCGCCGTGCATCTTCGCCCCCGCCGGGAAACTAGCCTCCGCGGCCGATGGAGGTGAGGTCGCCGGACGGTCTTTGGATGAAATGCCTCTGCCTGCTGTGATGATCAAAAACAAAGTGAATGTGCTAGTTAACGGATTGCCGACCACTGCTTTAGTTGATACTGGTGCGAATGTGTCTGTCATGAGCCTCGCTTTCAAGAACCGCCTAGGCCACAAAGTTATGTTTTCATGGGACGATGCCGTTACCTTTCGTGGAGTGGGCGGAGAGTGGCTCCACCCCCTCGGTGTTTGCGCTGTAAGTGTTACGTTGGCTGGGAAAGTGTTTGTGTCGGAGTTTTTAGTGTGTCGGAGTTTTGTCGGAGTCGCAACGTTGTGGGCGCTGAATTGTTCCACCACGCCAGTAGTTCTGCCTCGAGGCATGAAAATTGCCCTTTTCGATGAAGCTTCATGCAGCTCAATAGCAGTACTCACAGCAGAGCCCGCTCCTGCTTACTCTCCATGCGATTATCGCCCTTCTGAAGAGCTGATTCTCGGTATGATCAGCAAGGCTCTCTGCACACCTGAGCGTCAAGCACTGGTACAAGTCCTATCTCGACATGTTGCTGCATTTGATTTTACCCACGGAGATAAGCCACTTGATTTACCATCATCACGAGCTCGCCACAGAATAGATACCGGCTCAGCACACCCCATTCGCCAGAAGCCCTACCGCGTGTCATCCTCAGAGCGCAAGGTTATCGCAGAACAAGTTAAGGAAATGATGAAAAAAGGTGTTGTTCAAGAGTCGTCCAGCCCATGGGCAGCTCCAGTAATCCTCGTCCGGAAGAAAGATGGTTCCTGGAGATTCTGCGTAGATTACAGACGTCTAAACGCTGTGACGAAGAAGGATGTCTACCCACTACCGCGAATCGACGACGTCATCGATTGCTTACACGCTGCTTCTTATTTTTCGACGCTTGATCTACGATCGGGGTATTGGCAAATACCTATGGAATCTAAAGACAAGGAAAAGACCGCATTCGCGACCCCAGATGGCTTATTCGAATTTAATGTTATGCCCTTTGGCCTCTGTAATGCTCCCGCCACCTTTGAAAGATTCATGGATACAATATTACGTGGCCTAAAGTGGGAGATATGCATGTGTTACTTGGATGATGTTGTAATCTTCGGCCGCACGTTGGAAGAACATAACGCCCGCCTGAGTCTCGTTCTGAGTTGCATCGAGAAAGCTGGACTAGTTTTAAACTCAAAAAAGTGTCGGTTTGGCGAGCGTCAAACATTGGTTCTGGGACATCTAGTCGACAAGGATGGCGTCAGACCCGATCCCCGTAAGATTGAAGCAGTCAGCTCTTTCAAACCACCACAGACAGCACGAGAACTTCGCTCCTTCATTGGTCTATGTTCCTATTTTCGTCGTTTTGTACCCCGATTTGCCGATATTGTTCACCCGTTGACATCTATTCTGCGACAGGATGTATCCTTCACATGGACACCGGAGTGTGACGCATCATTCTCGCAACTGAAATTTATACTAACGTCAGCACCCCTCTTGCGTCACTTCGACCCATCTTGCCCGACTGAAGTCCACACCGATGCTAGTGGAATCGGAATAGGAGCGGTACTTGTACAACGTCACAACAACGCCGAACATGTCGTTGCATATGCCAGCCGTTGTCTGAGCAAGTCCGAGCGCAATTATACGGTTACGGAGCAGGAATGCCTGGCAGCTGTTTTCGCCGTGCAGAAATTTCGATGTTATCTTTACGGAAGACCATTTAAGATAGTCACCGATCATCACTCTTTATGCTGGCTGGTTGGCTTGCGTGATCCATCAGGTCGACTGGCGCGCTGGGCGCTGCGCCTACAGGAATATGACTTCGTGGTGTCATACAAGAGCGGACGTCGTCATGCCGACGCAGACTGCCTTTCTCGCATTCCTCTTGCGACTTCCGACTGCGAAGCTGAGAATTTGATGACTATCTCGCTGCCATTACTCGTACGTTCCCCGACGCGGCAGACTTTCAGAGAGAGCAACGCAATGATCTCAACCTGGATCCGCTGTTTGCCGCCGCTCGTACTGCTCAAGGCAGCGGTCGCTTCACCATTCGTGATGAGTTGCTGTATAAGAACAATTACTCCGGGAATGGAGCACGTTTTCTTCTAGTTGTTCCCGAGAGTCTCCGCGCCGACGTCTTACGCGCCATGCATGACGATGCGATATCTGGTCATTTTGGTGTCGTGCGAACGCTACACCGCACGCAAGAGCGCTTTTATTGGCCCAACATGTACCAGACAACCAAACACTATGTCGCTAGTTGTGAAACGTGTCAACGTCACAAGCGACCAACCACCGCTGTACCAGGTCCCCTGCAGCCATTGACACCGCCCAGTACACCTTTCGAGCAAGTAGGCATTGACCTTATGGGTCCATTCCCGTTATCTAACAATAAGAACCGTTGGATAATCGTTTGCGTGGACCATCTCACACGGTACGCAGAAACTGCAGCCATACCCTCTTCCACCGCTGCATGTGTGGCGCTTTTCCTGCTGCGTTCCGTAGTTCTTCGTCATGGTCCGCCGCGTGTTATCATCAGTGACCGTGGTCGCCAGTTCACTGCGGACGCCGTTGAGGAGCTACTTCGTCTGTGCACTTCTGAGTTCCGTCACTCCACACCGTATCATCCACAGACCAATGGCCTCGTTGAAAGGACGAACCGAACACTGACTAACATGCTTGCCATGTATGTTTCCTCCAACCATAAGAACTGGGACGACGTGCTGCCCTTCATAACCTACGCATACAACACGGCGAAACATGAAACCACGAACTACAGCCCATTTTATCTCCTCTATGCAAGGCTACCGCGCAGCCCTCTCGATACTTTCTTAAACTTTATTCTGCACAACGACGATTCTGTGTCAAAGACTGTGTGCCTCGCTGAAGAAGCCCGCCGAATAGCCCGCCTTCGTACTTTGGCCTCGCAACACCGTTCAAAGGACCGTTACGACGAGCGTCACGGGCCTGTTTCGTTCGCCAAAGGCGACTTGGTGCTTCTTTGGACACCACAACGCAAGCGGGCCTTGTGTCAAAAGTTCCTGTCCCACTATTCTGGCCCATACGTTGTCCTGGAACGTTTGAGTGAACTTTGTTATGTGGTAGCTCGCCTCCTGGACAATGGCCGGCGATCAAGTAGAACGCAAGTGACTCATGTTGCTCGCCTGAAACGTTTTTACCCTACTGATGCCTCCTAACTCGCCCTACGGGCTTCGTCTGCTTGTGGGGGAATGTAACGAGCATACATGAGGCAGTTGAAAAGAAGAGGAGGACGAAGTGCTTCTAGGCCTGGTTGCGCGCTCACCATCATCCATCTCCTGTAAATAAAGTCATTTCTGCCCAACTCTCCGTAACAATATATATTTTAAATAAAGGTACTGTCTGCAAGGACAATGAAAAGTAATCTTAAAGCTTGCCATTGCTTTGAAGGAGTAAGCATAGGGCCTAGTAATGCCCCTAGATCTTTTGGTTCTTGGTAAGCAGGGCCCATTCTATAAATATAAAAAGACATCTCGTCTCTGTAACCTCGACATTCTAAAACCTAGTTATGTTGCACACTGTTTAATGCACAACAATTGTCACAATTCAAGTTGGTGGTCCGTCGAAGGCGGCACAGGTAGCTCTGGGTGAATGCGGCATTCAGACGAAGTCGGTATATTGTGTCAAGGCGACGGGGAAGCTGATGTTGAAGTCTTGATTTTAGAACGGAGACTTTTGAGTGCCGAAGGGGATGCTGAAGTGCCAAGCTCCACAGATGATTCCTTTCCACCTTGGTAATTTTCTTTGCCACAGTTGATGCACCAAATTTCGTGAAATATATTCTCCGGAAGTTTCTTAAATTCAGCATAAGCCGCAGTGCAAGTCAGTGAAAATGGCCATATGATGAATGTAACCAAAATCTGGCGTCGCTGGATGTTGGTCATGAAGCTTGTTCGTATTGGTAATGTTCTGTAGGGCTGGTTTGGAGTCTGAAGGTGATCCATCATTCTGGTTGTTTGCGATGAATGTGAAGGACGGCTTCTTTTACACCATAAAGTTCAGCAGATGCGATTGACGCTAATCGCTCAACACAGTAATATTAGCAATGACCAGTTGACGATACGTAGAGGCCCACGTTGAACTACGTTGACAGCAAGACCCATCAATGAGCATATGAGTGAAACTCTAGCATTCATTGGTGATGTCTGCTAGGGCAATTTCTATAATAAAAACGCTTGGCATGGTTCTCGCGCCACGGGTCATTCCCAAATTTTTTATGGAAATGCGATGCTTAAGTGGCTTCACATTGCAAAGAAATATTTTGTATTTACACATTAGCTATTACAATTCCAAATAAAATTTGTAATAATCAATTCTAAAATAGAAAACGGTCCAGTAGCAGAGATTGTTTGATTCCTATTCCAAACTTTCAATATTCGCGCACCCATACTAAGAAGGCATTCGCGGCACCGCTATTTTTTATTAAGTGTCACCGTAGCAAACAATATGGATTCATCGCCTCACTATCTCCGGTTTTGCTTCAAGGCCGTTTCGAACTATTTTGTTTGGGCCTCCGAGATTATAGGTCACCTTCATAAACAAACGCTCTATGGTCGTTGACTTACGGGTAGCTCCCTCACTAAGCAACGAAGTCATTGCCACCACTTCTGAGAACAAAATAAGTCATTAAGCGGTATCTCCAGTCCCCCCCCCCCCGGCCTTCCAATTCCTTGATCCCACTTCCCATAATAAGGGTAGAAAACCGGACACGTTTGTTGTTCACCCCATAACTTTATCTCCTTCTTTCAGAGAACGATTGGCTTCGACTCGTGAAAGTGTTTGTGCACTCTGTCATTCAAGCGAATGCAAAAAACAATTACGGTGATAACTGGTCACGGCACGCGCATCCCCTAGAGAGATGCGCGCAGCTGTTTTAAAACCGAGAGCTTCCTGTACGCGCACACTTTTACTGCGAAGCATCAGCTTAAAGCGCATCGATCTCTCAAGCCGAGCAGCAACGCACGCTCATATAGAGACTCGTCGCGTGGGCTCTATGGCTTATATAGTACTAAAGCCTACGTGCAAGCATGACATAGCAATTACGTGGAAAAACGTGCACATTGTGTACAACAAAGTTTTAGCGTCGCGTTCGCTATATCGTAAGAGTAGGTGGGTGGATCTGGCGCAGTGAGTAACGGTTTCGGCGGCTCCTCCTAAATACTAGAGGGGGAAAAAATTTAAGTACCATAAGTTTTTTTTTTTTTTTTTGCGAACACAATGCTTCCAATTTGCCCATGCTATAGACGTTGTCTGTCCATTGTGCTTTCTTTTATCGAAATTCTTACACTAGCAAAATTGCGGAGCAAATAGCAGATAGAGAAGGGCCGACCCAAGGTAAGTGCACGCTCCGGGGAACCATACTTAATGTAGGAACCGTCTCGGTTGACAGCGGACACCAGCTCTTAACAGAGCCTTCCGAGCCCGGCAACTCTGAGTTCAATTTGCCAAAGTACCTCGCCGCTGGTCGACTTTGACTAGATTTATCTTTGATCCCCGATTCTCTCCTAGTGCCTCCAATCTGGGTCATGCACAAAAATTTTGGGAGCTTTAGAATGCTTTCCCCGGCCTCATTTTATAATTTATTTTCAAAATTTTCATTCGCGCGTGTCTTCGGCTTCATAGCAAGATTGTGGCGCATATGTCCTGCATGTAGAACTAGTTTACTTCATTAGCTCACTCATTCCTTCTGGGTGTGCAAGGAACTAACGTAAAATTATTGTAAGATGATCGTGGATAACATTAGGGTATATTATTTATTAGTTTTTCATTAGAAGTATGGTCAACTGTTTGTTTGATTCAAAGGGTATTTTATTGATTTTTAATACGATAGTAACGCTCCTGAATTTTTGTCCTCCAGCGGAAGGGAATGGTCACATGCCCTGAGCAATAATGTTTCGATACGAACTGATGTAGCCGCCAATCAAGTGCTGCCACCGGTGACCTATGGACAGGCAGCCAATCAGCGGCTGCAAATCGAGCATCAATGCACCATGTTGGTAGAGTGGGGGAAAAGCTGACGAGGACACAGGCGTGAGCAGTGATAACAAAAAAAAACTGCTACTCTTTTGATCCCGATAACGAGTGGGAAGACAAAAAATTGTTTCGCATCATTGTTTCGCCTAGTTTACAAAGCCTACCACAATGCGATCGGCTAAGTCTGGCTTTCCTTGTCGGAAGAACGCCAAGGGACCAATGGAAGATTCCTTCAGCATCTCAGACCAACCAAGTCGTGAGCTCTGAAGTCGCATTATAGGCAAGAATAGGGACTAGTCCGCCGAGTAACGAGGACGATCTCTTAAGCTCGTGCGATGCCTGTGGTACATCATCACTCATTGTTCATTTGCCTTCCTCCCCACTTGCCTAACTTCGCAAGAAACCATACATAAATATGGAAAAGGAATGAAAAGAACTCGACGGAGCTTTTCTTTCCGCATTTCCTAGAGGCTTTGAGCCTTTTCGTTTACCGAAAGAATGAACACTTGAGCGACGTGTGTCGATTATCTGTTGGCGAGCGTAGACGAGTTACCGTCTAGCTCATTAGCCTCCCAAACGAATGGCTCACGCCGTCCCTCCAGCCGATTCGCAATTGTTACAGGGCAAGTTATACGAAGAATGCGTCTTCCGCTCGCGAAAGTCTTCTTGATTGTCACGCGGCAGCGCCAGCAGCAGGAGCGTCTGTTGCTGCAATGCACGCTCTTTCCTTTCGGCATCTCTATTGGCAGCAACAGCCCCGGAAGGACGCCAAGGGACCTTCGTGAGACAATCATCTCGTTACGAGCAACTCTTCCCATCAAGTGGGCCGGTGCTGTGCACCGTTTTCTTGTAAATTATTTCTGTGTTCTCGGCCATCGCAACGACTGTTGGCTTCTACCACCTCCCTACTCCTTGGCCATCGAAGGGGCGCTGATAACGGTGATTACCGAGTGTGTTGTCACTGACGCCTATACTTTGTTCACCTATGTGTTTGCGTACGCTTATTTCTCGCGAATCAACTTATAGAAGGGAAAGTAGCCCGGCGGAAGTATTGAAGAAGGAAGGCGTGTTGGAGGAGTGCCGTTTATACGGGCTGCCAGGAAGGCGTGTTTCGCCTTCTACGCTGGCGTGATGGGCGCTAGGTTTCTTGCGCCGGTGTATGTGTTTGTGTACTTCCCCTCGTTCAGGGCACCGGTCTACGATGAATAGGGCTGTGTGTACCCATCAAACACCCGGGGCCTGGGTTTGTTTGCCCTGACGTCTTTTCGAGGACTATTCCCTATAGGCACCTCGTCCGCTTTCTGCCATTCTAACGTCAATCAATAAATAATGCGATGTGGAGAAAGATTGGCCGTTTCTTACTTAAAGAGATTATTTTTCCTTTTATACACATCTTCGGTGCATTGTGCTCATTGTGGTAGGTCTTTCGTTATTTCTACGTCTTGTCGCCATTCACCTCACACATTTTTTTCTCTATCCGTCAGGACTTGGGTGGAGCAAGCGGTAACCAGAGTTGTTCAGCCGATGACACTCAGTTCGTCGATTAACTTACTTCAACGCCGAGAATTTCACACATCGCAACCAGAAGAATCAAGTCGTTCTCAATGCGTAGAGGGGATAGAAATTTTGAGGCACTAGGCTAGTTTTAATCCTTTTTTTTTCGTGTGCACTCACTCTTCATCCAGAACACATATTATGTATAATGTAAGGCCGCAGCACAGCTGTTGTCTCGTCGCCTTTATTTGGCTGAGCCACGCGCTGAACGAAGACGACGCGCACAGTGATGATGATTATGTACAGGTGAAGAAGATGAAGGATTAATATTTTGCTCACACTAATTGCCCCCTCGCGCGGAAGCGGCCAACCTGGCCGCTGGCTATAGCGGTGCGGTACGTCGTTGGAATGGCTTTAGGCGCGAAACGTGGACAATTTCTTTGCCACGGTAGCGGCCATCGGAAGGCGTGACAACGGGAGTGACGTGGTAGTTCACTGGCGAAGTTTGCTCTACAACAGTGTAGGGCCCTATAAAACGCGACTGAAACTTGTCGCACAGGCCAGGAACTCGAGTGGGTGTCCACAATAACACTTCAACACCGGGGCTGAACTGAACGACGCGGTGAAATGCATCGTAGCGAGTCTTCCTATCCTGTTGACTTGCCTTGGTGTTGGGGCGGGCGCGATGGCGAAACGTGGCAAGGCGAGATATTAACTGCTCACTCACTGGCGCCGACGATTTCACGGGGGCATCAAAAAAAGAGACGTCGAGGAGAGAGGTCGGTTGACGCCCGTAAACTAGAAAGAATGGTGAGTAGCCAGTAGTGCGCTGTGCAGCGGTGTTGTAGGCAAAAGTCACGAATGGCAGGATGGTATCCCAGTTGGTGTGGTCAGCGTTGATGTACATGGAGATCATGTCAGAGAGATTTCGATGGAAGTGCTCTGTGAGGCCATTAGTCTGAGGATGGTAGCTGGTAGTCGTCTTATGGATGGTGTTGATGTGCGGAGGACGTCCTCGAGTACCTCCGACAGAAACGCCTTGCCACGGTCACTCAAAAGTACGCGTGGCGCTGCATGTCGTAGAAAGATGGCTTCCAGGAAGAAAGTCGCAATCTCCTCCGCGGATCCTGAAGGTAGCGCAGCTGTTTCATCGTACCTGGTCAAGTGGTCAACTGCAGTGACGACCGATCACTTGCTGCTAGCTGATAATGGCAGCGGTCCGTAGAGGTCAATCCCGATGACTGCGAATGGAGCGTCAGGACAGGGAAGAGATTGCAGCAGTCCAGCTGGAGATGTAGTGGGCCGTTTGCGGTGCTGGCAGAGCGAGCAAGAAGCGACGTATTTCGCTACGCAGGTGGCAAGTCCAGGCCAGGAAAAACGACTGCGGATGCGTTCATACGTCTTGTGAAAGCCGAGATGTCCAGCCGTGGGATCATCGTGAAATGTCTTCAATATCTGTTCCCTGAGTGATCGAGGAGCGACAGGAACCCAACGCTGTCCTTCGGGGTGGAAGACATACCGCTAGAGGATTGATTTTTCACACTTGAAGTTCTGTAACTGATGACGCGCTCGCGCGTTAGGAGGACGAGATGAGCCGTGAAGGCGTTCCATAATTGAGTGGCAGTAAGCGTCGTCGCGTTGGTGGGACGCAAACGTCTGAGGGTGGAAAGAAGGAAGACCGTTGAGAGCGGCGAGTGAAATAACTGCAGAGGACGCGTTTACAGGCTCGGTGACGGATGGAGGCCGGCCGGGAACGTCGGACTGCGGTGGTAACGGACAGCGGCTGAGAGCATCTGCATCGTTGTGTTTCTTGCTGGATTTGTACGTGACGTCGAAGTCATATTCTTGCAGACGAAGTATCCAGCGACCTAAACGGCCAGATAAATTATTTACCGTTGACAACCAGCATAAGGCGTGGTGGTCGGTCACGACCGTAAAGTGGCGGCCTTGTAAATACGGTCAGAATTTTTGGATGGCCCAAACAACGGCGAGGCACTCCTGCTCAGTGATTGTATAATTTTTCTCGGCCGATGTTAGCGTCCGACTTCCGTATGCGACCACGCGTTCCTCAAAACGTTGTCGTTGCAAAAGAACAGCGCCGATTCCATGGCCGCTGGCATCAGTATGAAGTAGAGTGGGTGCGGACTCATCGAAATGACAAAGCACTGGCTCAGACGTGAGGGCACGCTTTAAAGTGTCAAAAGCCGCTTGGCACTGGTCTGACCATACGTATGGAGTTCCTGAAGGAAGGAGTCGGTCAAGCGGAGCCGCGATGGTAGCGAAGTCACGTATGAAGCTACGGAAGTAAGAAGCCAGGCCAAGAAAGCTGCAAAGTTCTTTGGAGCGTTGGGGCCTCGGAAAGCGGAGGACTACGGTAATCTTTTCGGGGTCAGGCCGAATGCCGTCTTTGCTTACGAGGTGGCCCAGTATTTTAAGTCTTGTTGGCAAAGTGGCACTTTTTGGTATTCAGCTAAAGACCAGCAGCAGAGAGACACGTCAGAACTTCATCGAGGCGCTGGAAGGTTGAAGAAAATATGACGATGTCGTCAAGGTAGCACAAACAAGACTTACACTTAAGGCCCCACAGAACAGTGTCCATCATTCGTTCGAAGGTTGCTGGTGCATTGCAGAGGCCAAAAGGCATGATGTTAAATTCGTACAGTCCATCAGGTGTTGCAAAGGCAGTTTTTTCCTTGTCGGCCTCATGCATCGAAATTTGCCAATAACCCGAGCGTAAGTCAACACTGGAAAAGTATTCCGCGCCTTGCAATGAATCTAAGGCGTCGTCAATGCGAGGCAAAGGATATACGTCTTTTCGGGTTATTTTGTTCAAAGCACGGTAATCAACACAAAATCGCACTGAGCCATCTTTCTTGCGCACCAAAACGACGGGTGACGACCAAGGGCTGGCGGAGGGGCGGATGATATTTCGCTCGAGCATGTCGGCATCGTCCTTGTCGATTATCTCGCGTTCGGCGGAAGAAACTTGATATGGTCGACGGCGGACAATAGAACTTCCATCGACGTGTATGCGATGAGTTGCCGCTGAAGTCTGTCCCAAGAGAGGTGAGTGTACGTCTAAGGAAGATTTATGTTTCGACAACAAGGCCAGTAGTTGATGTGCTTGCTGCGGAGTCACATCGGTACTGATTGCGCTGGCGAGAGCAGTAGCAGGAGCAGCAGCTGCAGGTGGGCGTGGTTCTGCAGTACCAGTACTCGAAGCCATCACCGAGACAGGCTGTGTGTCCACACCGCAAACCAGGACAGCACCTTTGGGAAGCAAAATCGGCTCATTTGTGACGTTGAGTACTGTGATAAGGGCCGTGCCGTTGATGAATCGAACGAGACTCGACGCTAGTGCAATTCCTTTGGAGAGGCAACGGGCTGATGGGGCGACTAGAACATCGCCATTGTCAATTACGTCGGCAGCAATCACAAGAAGTTGCTCGTGGCCAGGTGGGACCACACAATCGGATACGGTTCGCAGACGGTGGCGGGACTGAGGCCTCTTGTCGGTGTCATCGGTCTCGCTCATGCGGACAAGGTGTTGTCGGCAAGAGATGAAAGCGGCAGCGGCAGAAAGAAAGTCCCAACCAAGAATGAGCATATAAGCGCAGGAAGTCAGCACTGCGAACGGAATATGGTGGCGAATCCCATCAATAAAAACTCGAACGGTACACTGTGCCGATGGCCGTATCGTAAGGTTATTCGCGCTACGTAAAGGAGTGCCATGGTAAGGTGTAGTGACCTTGCGTAGACGAGAGCACAAATCGGCATGAATAATAGAAATAGCGGCTCCCGTATCAACTAATGCTCGAACAGGCACACCTTCCGCATACACTAATAACAAATTGGCCGGGCTCTCAGGAGGTGTTTGTCCGAGCGATGCAGCTTCCCCTCCAAAAACTGCACAATCTAGTTTTCCGAGTGGTAGTCGGTATGGGTGACTGGCTCCAGTGGCGATGTTGAGCGTCGGAGAGGGGAAGGAGAGCGGCGGCTGTCCTGGACGGTAGTTTCGAGGAGCGTCGGGTGGAGCGGGTGGGGAGCAGGAACGTGTTGAAGGGCGGCGCTGGTATGGCTTGAAAAGGATACCAGATCCCTCTCGTAAGCATCGTAGCCGCGGCGTTCGTCCTGCTGGCGCTTTCGACAAAACCGCGAGATATGCCCTCGAATGACACAATAATAACAGATTGGGCGGGAGGAGCGCCAGGGGGCGTAAAATGCAGGTACAGGTGCACGTGGTGTAAAGGCTGCGACGTCGGTCTGAGGAACCGGAAGGGCACGCTGAGCGACGGAAGGCTGCATGGCAGCAACTTGGGCGTACGTGAGTGGCGGATTTGGTGGTGTCGGAGGGTCAGGGCGTACAGCGGAAACCAAGGAAGACAGCTCGTCTTTGATGATGTCTCGTAGCCCAGTGGACGTAGAGTGAGCTGGAGGAACAGTAGAGCACGACAGGCCTTGTGCGTGAAGCTCTTCGCGGATCAGAGCCCGAATCAACGTGCGCAAATCGGCATCCGAAGAAGGTCGCGTGTTACAGACGTCTGGCTGTAACCGGATGGCTTGTAGGGTATCCAGATGCTGGCAGGTCGCGATGACATCGTCTACGGTGGTGGGGTATTTAACTGCTAGTGCGTTAAACGCAACGTGTCCAAGGCCTTTTAAAATGTGTCGAACGCGATCGGTCTCGCTCATTGCCGCGTCGACGCGGCGGCAAAGGGAAAGGACGTCTTCAATGTATGAACTGTACGTCTCCCCTGGTTGCTGCATGCGCGCATCGAGCTGCCGCTTTGAAACTTCAGAACAGATGGATGGCGTTCCAAAAATCTTCCGGACTTGGCGCTGGAAGGTGGTCCAATCGGGCAAAGCCCTCTCATGGTTAAAGAACCACGTCTTCGCGACATGGGACAGGTAGAAGGCGACTTGGCGAAGTTTCTGAGTGTCGTCCCAGTGGTTGTATTCACTCACCCGGTCATAGTTCTCCAGCCAGTCCTCGACGTCGTCGCGCGGGAGACCAGAGAATATAGTGGGGTCACGCTGCGGGGCGGTAATGGTCCATACGGAGGCAGCTGGTAGGGGGGCAGCGGGGGTGATGCCGGATGCTCCGGGTTGCGGTACTTGGGTCATGGCATTGGACAGGCGGAGCAAACGGCGACCCGAACGAAGCTCCAGTGGAACCCGACGTCGTAGAGGACTAGGGGATCAAAAGCAATCTCCACCACTTTGTAAGGCAGCAGCACAGCTGTTGTCTCGTCGCCTTTACTTGGCTGAGCCACGCGCTGAACGAAGACGACGCGCACAGTGATGATGAGTATGTACAGGTGAAGAAGATGAAGGATTAATATTTTGCTCACAATAAATATATTTGCTAACGCCTTTCTGATACTTCTATATCTTACATTCCTTTGAGGAATATGATTTTTTCTCTTTCATGTACATTTATTGTGCATCTTATACAGGGCTACAGATCTTGTAAATGGACAAATAAAAATCGGGGTAGGTTGCACTAGTGGCGCACAGCTAAAGGCACAGCGGAGCTGGTCGGTTCCTAGCTAGTCATGGCTATACGAAGTGTATAAGCATTTCCTCGTGGTCCGTGGCATCGGGGAACGCCTCGCGAAACACTTGCAGTCCGAGCACACGTAGGGAAAGTGGGGCGAAAGCTATGCGCAGTGTACGGGCGGCGCGCAGCAGACGAAACGCCGGGATAACGTGACGTGCCCGTCGCCGGGATAACGTGACGCCAGAATAACGTGACGTGACGTGCCCTGGATTAGAGCACTGCACGGGCCGATTTTTGCGGCCCGGGCCCGGCCCGGGCCCGTTTTTACATTGGGCAGCCCGCCCGAGCCCGATCAAAACCTTTATGGCGAGACCCGGGCCCGGCCCGGGCCCGGAAATAATCTACGTTACCCGCCCGGTCCGGCCCGCCACCCCTTTACCTTAAGCCCGAGCCCGGCCCGAGCCCGGCCCGAGCCCGGCCCGAACCCGGCCCGAGACCGAAAAATTCAGAGTTGAGAAGCCCGAGAATAACTCGCAGAAAACCCGAGCCCGGCCCGGGCCTGCGTCAAAAAACCCGAGCCCGGCCCGGGCCCGGGTCAAAAAGCACACGCCGTGCCCGAGCCCGGCCCGAGCCCGTGAAAAAACTGCTCTACCCGGCCCGGCCCACGGGCCGGGCCGGGCCGGGGCTTTCGGGTAAGCCCGAGCCCGTGCAGTGCTCTACCCTGGATAGTGCGCGCGACGCGCGCACTCTCTCTCGCTCTCATTTTCTCTTTCTCTCTCCCGGGCATAGCTCGCGTCGCTCCAGCGAGGTGGTTGCTAGGCAACGCAGTGGCAGGCAGCTGCGGCGTTGCTGGTTGCCATGGCTACGGCGCGGCTGGCTTTTCGTGAAACGCGCACGTTTCACGGCTGGCTTAAACAGCTTCGCTGTTAAAACTATTTGTCCCCATACTTTGGCACTTAGTGTAGAGCCACGACATCTCGAATTCGCTGCGATTTCGGGGAGTGAAATGGCGCTTTGTGCTTCTTTCTGTTTACAAAATTAGACAAGGTCAAGATGGGATGGGATGAATGGGATAACTTTATTGTAAGGTCCTGCGGGCTACGGGGCGCAAGGCCCCATAGAGCGGGCTGGGAGTTTTAGCTCCCTGGCCGCATCGTGGGCTCGCTGGACGGCCCAGAGCTGTTCCGCCAGGTCCGTGCTGTGTAGTGCTTCTTCTAGCCTGGCGGAGTCTTGATTCTTGTTTGCGTGGGTCGGACCACACGGGCAGAGCAAGTGATGTACGTCTAGTGTTCTAAGGCAATTTTCGCAATATGATGTTGTGTATAGCTCTGGCATGTAGATATATAGTCTGTTCTGCGTGTGGTACGTGTTGGTTTGAAGCAATCTGAAGGTGATGGCTTGAGGCCTGGTGAGCTAATTGTGAGGTGTGCTGTATATTCTGCGGTCTAGATAAAGGTGCTTTGTGACCTCGTTGTATGTGGAGGGAGGGTCCCGATTCCCGCGGGGATGCTCACGACCAGAATAGGTGGCGTCGCGGAGGGTTAGGTCACGCACGCTCCTGTGAGCCATCTCGTTGAGATTGGGAGGGGCGTCCTCGATCTCTCCTAGGTGTGCCAGGAACCAGCAGATGGTGTGATGCTGCAGCGGTGCGGATGTATAGACTATATGTAGTGCTTGTCTTGCAACGGCGCCTTTCTGAAAGGCTTTGACGGCCGAGCGTGAATCGCTGTAGACGTGGGTGTTGGTCGGGTCTGTGAGTGCGTGTGCGATGGTGAACTGTTCTGCTATCTAGGACTTGTGGGTATTGACTGTGAGAGCGTTTGTGACTTGACCTTGCTTATTGACAGTGGTGGCAACGAAGGCCTGCCTGGACAGGTACTGTGCCGCGTCTACGAAACAGGCTTTGTTCTTATCACGTACTTTCGCGCAGGATGAACGATCAGCGTGCCAGCCTTCTGGGTTGATGGTGCGCGGGGTTCATGTTGCACGGGAGTGGGGGAACTATGTAGGAGTTGCGTGTGTCCGTCGGAACAGTTTGGTTCCAGAGAGCCTTGTCTATTGAGCCCGTTCTTGAGCTTCGGCAATTTCTTTAAGTGTATTGTGTACCCCCCTTGCAGCAGGAGCCCTGTCCTGGTGATCTTGGGGATTCCCAGTGCTAGTTTGACTAGCTTCCTCAGTTGCACATTGAGTTTGTCCTTCTCCGCAACCTTCCATCTGTGCATAACCGCCTCGTAGGTGAAGTGGCATAGCGCTAAGGCGTTTGTGAGCTTGATGATATTTTCTTCCTTAAGGCCGTGTTGTCTGTTTCCTACGCGTCGTACGAGATTCATGGCGTTATCCGACTTTGTGGCGATCTTCGCCACTGTCGCGGCGTTAGAGCCGTTGCTCTCAATGAGCATGCCGAGAACTCTGATTTTGCTGACGTGCGGAATGGTTCCTCCGTCTTTTGTTCTGAGAGTAATGGCGTGTGTGTCTCTGATTTCGCTCTTTGGCTTGGGAACACTTCTCGATGGTTTATAGACGAGGAGCTCCGACTAAGCGGGCGAACATCGCAGACCCGTGGGAGCAAGGTATTCTTCGATAGTGTCGATCGCTTGCTGTAGAGCATTCTCAATTGATCCCAGGCTACCTCCGGGGATCCAGAGCGTTACGTCATCTGCGTATATGGTGTATATGACGTTCTCGATTTGATCCAGTCTCTTGCCTAGGCTGGCTAGCGCAAGCAAGGTTAAAAAGCGTCGGAGAGATGACAGAGCCTTTCTTGCTGCCTAGTTTGTATTTCTGGGACTTGATTTCTCCTAGATGGAGGGTGGCTGTTCTGTCACTCAGAAACGATTTTGTATAAGCATAGAGTCTAGTGCCGAGGTCGAGGTTAGATATTGTGTCGAGTATGTAGTCATGCGATAAATTATCGAAGGCCTTTTCGAGGTCTAGCCCTAGGATTACTCTCGCGTCTCTCGTGTCTGTGTCAATGATCTCATGTTTGAGGAGCTTCATGGCATCTTGGGTGAACAGCCCGGGTTTAAAGCCGATCATTGTTGCGGGGTAGATATATTTTTCTTCGAGATGTTTCAAGAGCCTGTTTAGGACCGTGTGATCGGCTACCTTGCCGATGCAAGACGTCAGCGAGATCGGTCTGAGGTTATTGATGTTGGGCGCCTTGCCAGGCTTTGGATGAGCACAATGAGGGCCGTTTTCCAGTCTTCTGGTAGTGCTCCATTCCTCCAGATTTTGTTGATTTCTCAGAGAGGGTTTCGATGTAGGTGTCGTCTAGGTTTTTAAGTGCCTTGTTAGTTCAGCCGTCCGGCCCCGGCGCTGACTTTCTGTGTAGGTTCTCAAGCGCCATGCGTACCCCTTCGGTTGAGAAGTCCCGATCAAGCTCTGGGTTGGCCTTGCCGCGATATGCTTTGGCGCTCGTGCCTCTAGCATTTTTGACCAGCGGGAGGTACTTGTCGGAGAGACGATCAATCAGGTCATTTTCCGTGGTATTCTTGAGTTCTTCATGCATGGCCCTGTTCAGCGTGCGACCTTGATCCGCTTTGGATCTAGTTCTGTCTAAACGATGTTTAAGCAGGTGACACATCGTCCCGCTGTTGATGCGGCCGTCCGCGGCGTCGCACACTTAGTTCCATTGCTGGTTAGATAGTTGCGTGCAATATTTTTCAATCAGCCGGTTGAGGGAAGAAATTATTTTCCTCAGGGTTCGATTGGGTCTTTGTATCTTCCATCTCCTGGTGAGTGATTGTTTGGCTTCGAGCATGTGAGCCAGTCGGCTGTCCATGCTTTGAACGGAGAGATCTGTCTCTATTTCCTTCGTGGCCGCCTTAACGTGGGTCTTTAGTTGCGACGTCCATTGTTCGATGGATTCTTTGCCTGCTCGGTGTTAACTCGCGGAACTTGTGCCAGTCCACGTACGTCATTTTTCTGGGTACTCTGGATGGGGTGTCGATCGTTGTCTCAACAATGTAATGATCGCTGCCCAAGGTCATGTACACTTACGAATTGATGTGATGCAGCAAAAGCTGTTCATTATTGACAATATGAGTGCGCGCAAAATAGATTGAGATGCTCAATGTAGCGGTCCAATGCAGAGAGCTGTAGATGCTGAATAGATGTAGATGCTCAATGTAGAGAAATTAAATTTTAAGCTGGAATGATGAGCGGCAATGGAGCCAGCTGCGCACAAAGATGACGACGACGAACGCGTGAGCAGTGGCACGAGCGCGTTCGCGTGGTTGCACTGATGGGCGCCAACGAGCCAGCTGCGAAACACGACAACGACACTCGAGCCATTGCTGATGTTGATAGCGTTTTTTTTTTGCACAAGGGAGCCAGCTCCCTTGTAAAGAAGACTGACAGCTACGACCGGGCGAGAGAGAGAATAAAACATTTATTATTGAAAATTAATAGCCGTTTTGTGGTCGGAACTCCTAGTCCGGAAGACCATTGGCTTTTGCCGCCATCCGGGCGTGGTTGACCAGGGCTTGTTGCTGTTCTGGGTCCGAGCTGAACACGGTCGCCTCCCACTCAACTGTCGTCGGATTATGATTGGCCGATATTTGCGGATTCTGTTGGCACGCCCAGACCATGTGGTATAACGTGGCCGTCTGGGGAAAGAATTTGCATTGCGGATTGTATGTAATAGAATACACATGTATTGGAAAGGACAATGTTTGTAAGCATCTCCATGCTACCTGCGTTGCCTTATCTAATTTGGGATCAGGCGGGGGTAAAGTGCGTCTACTCATTCGGAGGTGTTGCAGGATCTCAGAATATGAAATAAGGGTGTCAACCGGGCGAACAGTGGTACAAGCAAATTCGCACGGTTGATCTGAGGGGCGCCAACAAACCAGCTTGGGAAAAAGATGACGACTCTCGAGCCATTGGTGATGATGATAGTTCTTCTACGCGAACGCCATAAAACTCAATCTCCTAGCCATAAACAGGTTCGCTGTAATAAGGTGCATTATTTAGATAAGCGTGCTATGAGGCGGTGATCGTAGGTAGAATTTAAGCTGTCTAGAACTTTTCAGAATTTCTCAGAAGAAATAGGTCATGAGTTATTAAAAATTAGGCGTAGCTTTGCTATCGCAAACACCAATGACCATCGGAGCTGGGGGGCAGCGTCAGCAAAGTTGTGCTAAGCTAGGCTAAGAAGAGCGTGGTTTAGCAAAGTACGATCAAAGCTTAGCAAGGTTTAATGGAGTTAAGGATTGCTTCGCTATCGTTTTGCTTGGCTGTCCTTATATCCAGGGATCTTCATTTATTCGCTGAAGCTTGGTCTCTGCTTCGCTTGCTCGAACACTTTCATCTTCTCTTCGGAGACGATTGGCTTCAACTTCCCTTGCCCGTTGCTTGCGATCGGCTCTCCGTTTCCTAGCATGTTCACGAGCCGCTTCTCTACGGCGGCTTCTTCTTCATTAGTTCTAGCGGTCGGCTTCGCCATTGCGCTACGTCGAGAAAGTTCAGGGCGAGAAGGAGGCCCGCTGATGTGAGAGCGCGTCTGTATTCTAGGGAGCTCGTCATTACTAACGTCATATCACGGGCGCTCGGTGCGGCTGTGCGTTGCCTCCACTCCCGCTCAACTCCGCCCTGCCCCCTGTGCCGCCGGTCCTCCTCTCTACTCAACTCCCTCTTCCCCCACCCGCATTCTCTTCCCTCTCGCTATGAACTTGCCCCTCTCCCGACTTGGCTATGCTGCGAACATCGCTGCGCACGGACCAAGATCGACTTTAACAGCTCCGCTGTAATAGGTAAAGGTGCTGCTAAAAGGTACCGTTGTCGGCATAAGCGGTGATCAACTAACACGCGAAATAATTGAGGCTGAAATGATTTCGCGACTTGGCTCTGGGTGTGTCAGCACGTCATCTGTGCACTTGCCAGAAAAGGATTTTCCCTTCCTAAGGGTAATTCCGCACTTGCCATGTGATGGGTGGTGGGTTTATAAACACGGGTCGCCGAAAATAAAGCTTTTTTTTGGAAGTTCGCGCTTGTCTATGGTCTTGTTTCTTCTGTCCTTGTGCATATTTGCGCTGCGATTCACGAATATGTTGTACCAACAAGCCCAAGCAGCCACATTACTGAACTCCCAAAACGCTCTCATTGTCCTGCAGTCGTCATGAGTCCGTCGTCGTCATTCCAAAGTCGTCACGCCGTCGTGTTGGTTCGATCATTTTGCTGCAGTCATGTCTCGTTAATACGGAGCCCGTTAACATAGACACCCCGTAATATGGACGAAATTTTCGGTGACCGGTCTCTTGCCATGCTATTCAGCCCCGTTAATATAGAAACACGCAGTCCGGACTATGGACGGCTATTTGGGGGACGAAGCGGGTAAATGCAGGCATTTTTTCTCTCGTTATTATGGACACGAGTCGACAAAGGAAAAAATTAAAAATAATGACTGGTGACCCCCAGACACCCCAGAGCGTACCCAAAGTTCGCGCAGGCTGCACCTGTATGCACAGGAACTTTTCGGGATGGTGGAGATCCTGGAGCTTGTTTTCGGATCCACATCAAAATCAACTGGAAGAAAGCTCTGCGTCGACAGAAGCAGTCGAAGAGAGAGCAACCGTCACTCGACGTGAAGCTCGCCGTGGCTTGGCTATCGCATACCTTGAACAGGAGGGACACCAAGAACGCGCACTTCAAGTAGCCGGCCACTTTCTGGACAATACAGTAGGTATCAGTACAAACCCACATCGCCTCGTGTTTTGGCTGAATAAACCGTGGTCTTTTTTGGAACGATTATTCCTCAATGTTCTTTGTGGTTTTTTTTTACCTTGATTCGTTATTATGAACGACTCACAGAATGGACGATTTTTCTGCGGAACGGAGGCGTCTATAATAATGAGACATGACTGTATAGTCATAACACTACTGTCAAACCATTGTCGTCATGCCTCTTTCTTTTCACCGTCGTGGCGATCCCGGAATCTTCATTCCACCTTGTCCTCCCATTCTCGTCAAGCCGTTCTCAACATGCAGTCGTCGTTGTTCCAGCATTGCCATAGCTCAGTCATTCCGATACTAGAGTAATTACTTTTGCATTGTCATCCTATTGTCTCTCTGGCGCCTTCGTTATCCAGCTGTGTCATTTGCTTCGTCACACCGCCATGGTCATGCCGTTGTCGCCATACCATCGACATCATTCCAGAATAGGCAACGCGTTATCGATCGTCACGTGGTTCTGGTTAGTCCAACGTCGTCTTCCAATAATCGTCATGCCACTGTCATCGTTTCGTCGTCATTATGCCATTGTCATTACTGCATCGTGGTCACGTGGTCGTCGTCATGCCGTCGTGATTTTGGCCAAGTGATTCCCATTGTCATGCCTGCAGTCTGCCGGCTTTTTAGATCTGCCTGCTTTTTAGTGACCACAGGGACCATGGCCTTATGGTCCCTACGGTACACCGCCATAGGGCGTACGGAAAAGGTTGGCACGTTCTTCATAAACATGTCACCGACTCCGCGTGCGTTCGGTGCGAACGTGGGCAAAACGCCGCCGCCGTCGACAACAGTTCTGCGCGTTGCTGACGTGCGCTGTCAAAACGCTGGCGCCACCAACAGCGAGCGAAGGTTCATGCGGTCTATCCCTTCAACGGAAACTGGGCGACGAAAACACAGCGCATAGAAAGGTAGAAGCCATGTTGCAGATCGCTTTCAAGATACGGTGCGCGCGACCGCCCGTCGCCGCGCTGAGTACAAGTACGCAGTTACTTGCTCGCAGAGCAAAAGCCGCCCTCCCTGCCTCCCACGCCGCCTTCCCGCTTTCCTCCTTTCGCGTGGGTGATTGACTCGGCAGTTACCCTTGCGCCCGGCCGAAAGATACGCATTTGATGCCGCAGCTAAACGTCGCCTCCCCTCCCTCCCTCCCGTCACCCCAGGGCTTTTCGCGCGACGGAAGGAGTCGCGTTTGCTCTCCACCGTGCGTTCGCTCCCCGTGAAAACGCGCGTCCCTCGCCCGCTTTTACTCGCACATACAGCATACGGCCAATGAGAGTTTTTTTCTACACGCCGACACGACCATCGGAGACTGATCCCTTAACAGCTTCGCTGTAAAAAAAAGAGTAGCTTGCACTGGAGGAGCAATGCTAAAGAGACAGCGGAGTCGATGGGCACCTAGCTAGTCCTGGCTTTTGGGCTAGGGTAAGCACTACCAAGTCATCCCCAGAATTTTCCGGAGTTTATTAATTATTATACGATTTTCGATTAGCAATTGATTGGCTATCGGTTGGCTATCGCAAGGTATTGGCCACGTATTTGGGCTAGGCTAAGCACTACCAAGTCATCCCCAGCATTTTCTGGAATTTATTGATTATTGATCAATTATCGATTAGCTTTTGATTGGCTATCGATAACTGACTAAGCTTAAGCAGTCCCAACCATGCTTAGCTAGGCTTAGCCAGGATCTGCTTCGCTAGTTCACAGGGGCATGTGTCATTGCGCTTGGACCCTTTCTGCACGACCGCCAGGATAGGCCCAAATTTCGGCGTTACACCTGACGGCAAACGCCCAGGTTAAGCAGCTTCGCTGTTAAAAAAAAAGACGGAACAATTTCGACTGTGGTGCCATTAGGGGTAAGTTGAAGTTGGAAGGCCTCTTTATCAATCCTTCCGCCGCACAAGAGAACTGCTTGGGCGAGTATGCTCTTTTTAGAGGCTCATATAGCGCCAGCAGGCCATCACGAAAATACTGATTTCAGATTTATAATAGAAGCCCCTGTTTGTTGGCATTCCTTCCCTGTTTTTCAGTCGTATACCCACGTGTTTAGAAAGAAACTTTATTTCGTCTCCTGAGAAAAGGTGTTACTTTATCGAACGCCTATTCTGGGGTTAATTTATTAATTCCTATTCATTACAGGAAATATACAGGCGTAAGTATCAGATAGCGCAATACAGTACTAATTAAACAGAGAGAGAGAGAGAGACAACTTTATCAGACAGAGGGATTTGGGGTGCACAGGTCTCTGGGTCCCCGAACGGGTCGACCCCACTGCACTACACGTTCATGAGTTCATGGAGTTCCATGACGAGCGCGGCCTGGTCAGTGGCGATCTTCTGCCTGGCCGGTTCTGTCGATCGCAGCAGGGTCTCCCATTCCTCCCAGGTGATCAGAAGCTCGGGGCCCTACGGGGTAGTGTCCTGCAGGGAAATAAAGGAGAATGTGGGTAAGCGTAGCGTGGGGGTGGGTGCATTGGGTACCGGAGGGGCTGTATGCTCCCGGTTGAATGTGGGAGAGTAAATAGGGACCACTGGGAGAGGCCTTCGTCCTGCAGTCAACATAAAAATAGACTGATGATGATGATGAATGAATCCATTCACATGTGGCCACAAAGGAAACTCTAAACCGCCTGTTTTGTGGCTGCCCATCAGGGGTGAGCCCTACGAACTGTTTAAAAGAGAACCAATAGATGAGAAGCATTTTAACAGAGTGGGTGATACTGTGACCATGGCCTTGAGCGTCTGCCATGTACAAGGGCATAAAAGCACCACGGCACTTCTCGAGGTCCATCAGGTAATATGGCCGCCTGTGACAGACTGAAAGTTGAGCGCTTCTGCATGAGTGAGGTGAGCGTACTACGAATTTGAATGAGAATAGCCTTCATTGTCTACTTCAACCGTTTTCAGCCTATCTATCTATCTATCTATCTATACATCTAGCTTCTTACGCCAATTAACCCAGTGCCCCAAGTTGTATACCTGCTTGGCCCACTAGGTATGTGCGCTTGGTTGTGATGCCGTCGTGGGCGTTCCATTGTCATCATTCACTCTTCCTTATGTCTTACTCTCGTCATGTCGTCTTCACGTCTTCTACACCTGCTGAGTGATCCAAGTTGTCCAATAGCTTGGGGCACTAGGTATGGGCTCGTGGTCATCATGCCGTCGTGGTCGTTGCATCGCCGTCATTCGAGCTTTCTTCTCCGACACTCGTCATGCCGTCGTCGAAATACCATCGTCGTGATGCAGTCGTCATGCATTTGTTGTCCCTCCGCTATAGTCATGTCGTCGTGTTCATTCGGCCGTCATCAATCCTGCTTCGTGATCTGACTTTCGTTATGTTGTCGGCGTCACGCGTTCTACCCTGGCCCAGTGGTCAAAGTTATGTAATGGCTTGGGCCACTACGTATGCGTTCGGGGTCGTGATGCCGTCGTGGTCGCTGCGTCATCATCATTCTAGCTTTGCCATCTGACACTCGTCACGTCGTCATCATCACGCCATCATCGTGACGTGGTCGTTTTCGTGCCGCCGCCGTCACCCTGCCGTTGTACCACTGTCATTACTTCAGTACCGTCATCCCATTGTCGTAATACCGCCATCATCGATAGATCGACGTCAATATTTCTTCGTCATTGTATTGTAATCATGCTGTCGTTATTCAATCGTGATTCATTCTCTGACTATGGGACCTCCTGTATACACAGATTTTGTAATTCATTTATTGTCCAAATAAAACCACTTCTGACTCCGATGTACTCCGCCCTTCTCATGCCGTCATCATCGGACATTCGATATCATGCCTCCATTGTCGGACCGGCGTCCTAAGGCCATCGTGGTCGTCCAATCATCGTCACTAAAACTTCGTTATACGGCTCTTGTCATCGTCACGCGACCGTAATCATACACTCGTCTTCATCCCATTGTCCTCATGCCGCGGCCATGCTATCCTCGTCACTGCATCGTCGTCATACACAGTCATCGTCATGCATGCGATGTCATAGCGTCGTCGGAATGCCGTCTAAGCATCGACATCTCATTGTCGTCGTGCGGCCGTCGTTATACGCCTTTGTCGTTCGATCGGCGTCATTGCTTGTCCATCAATCTATTGCCACTGCATCGGTGTCATACAGAAGGCGTCATGCCTCCACGATCATGAGTGGCCTTGCCAAGCAAGTGTCGTAGCAAAGTCGGATGACATCGGAGTATGTGGCACATTGCCGAAGCAACGAAAGTCGCAGAATTACCACTACACGTGTTAAATAAACGTGAGTTCAGGAATATTGTCTTCGTTACATTGCACAATTGCTATTCCCCGTATCGTCGACAGACATCGCGAGATGAGCTCTGCCGTAATTTTTCTATTATTTTGTGCACACCCCAGTCTTAGTCTTATAACAGAAACAACAAAGCGGATGAGTTCAGTTGCGTTTCTTGCTACTTGTCTATGCTATCAGTGCGCGCATTCAATTGCGCTCACTCCGCAAGAGCGCAACTGCACTTTAGTCCCCACTGCCGTTTGCACAAGCACCCAGAGCGAAAAAAAAAAAAACGCTTGCCTGGGAATGGAAAAAAAAAACCAGCACGCGATCAACAACACCAGGAAATAAAACACATAATGGACATCAAATTCATTTTTTGTCATCTCGCTCAGTTAGGAATATGTTCTTCAAACAATCACTGGAATTACGCCGTTCTGCGAATAAAGTAATGCTCTTATAGGGAGCATTTCTTATTATTTTTTGTGGGCGAAGGTTGTCGAGATGTTTTCGGAGGCGCAGACGCTTGCTGTGCACGATTAAAAATTTTGCGCTTCCTTTACACAATAGAAACAGCGCGTAATCAATCTTTTCGCCTTTTGTTTCTGTAGCCTGAACTACCTTGAACAAATATTTGCCCGCATGGTTTCATGGTTCGGTGACTTCACTGATGTATGTCAGCAAACGCAACGAAAGCTGGCTGTTTCGAAGAATGGCTCATAATGATGTGTACACATGCTGGCTAATACCTTCTTTGTTCCAATGTGTGCCTTCTTGAGGCTCTCTGTTGAATTTGGAAAAAAAAAGCACTTGTGCGATCTTCCTGCGACATTTTTCTTTCTCACATTTAAGTTTCGATTAGATTTCACAGAGCTGTGAAGAAACCACATAACATAAAATCCATGTTTTTTTCATCTCGCTCAGTTAAGAATACGTTCTTCAAACAATCACTGGAATTCATGTTTTGACAATATTACAGCAGTAGTTTTCTAATTATAAAATAGGGTATATCATTAAAGAGGTAGTGTAATGTGTTTTAAACGAACTCACTAGTGAGATTGCTGAAACACTTATTAGGTCTCCTGGAGCAGACACGACACCGAAGCAAACCAACCAAGTACTGCAGCGCTTCCTATGTGGTGAGTGAAATGCGGAAACGGCAGTGCATTGGTTGGAAGACAGAGGCGTAGGGGACCACGAGGGCACGCCAGGCAAGAAGAGAAACGAATTAGGGTCTGATCACTGGGATCCGAACAACACACATTGGGGACCACGTAGCTCTGAAGAAAACAAAAAAAAGGGATCAAAGATGTTTGCCAATGAAAGTGAATAACCGAATGCTTCGAGAGAACTGTTCGTGTTATTAAAGGAAAGGTGCGCTCGAAGGCGTATATTCGGGGCAATTGGGGCATTCAAGTAGCCTTCGTTGTTTCATTGGTTAATTACATAGAGGACAGAGCTGTGAATCTGCCTCGGTGTAGTCGTTCCGTAGCCCTCACTTGTTGCCGCTCCATGGAGAAAGTGCGGCGCGAAAGCAGGAGGGTCTCGAGCCCTCCTACACCTCAGCTCTCGCGCATCAGCCCATGCCGGCAGGCCTGGCTGTTCGCTTACAAGCAAAACTGTTACTCCTAACATCCAATGTTAGAGAAACGTGTGTGTCTTCAACGGAGCCATGCTTTCTCTTCGCCTTGTTGCCCATTGCCTATTTTCACAACCTCCGCAACAGCACACGATGTTACATAAACTTGAAGAAATATTTATTTCATTGCCGCAAATGCCATACCTAGACACCATACGCTTGTCAGAACAACGTTCGCATGAAGTGTATTTTTAATTTGATATGTTTACTGTTGGCGTTAGATGACGAAAGTGCCTCGCAACTCGGCTGTGCTACAGTGCTCGCTTTTGCATGGACGTTTTTGTACCGGCAGTGAAGGTTAGACCATCAACCACCAATCAACGACACCAAAAAGCGGCTACGGAGCAGAGCGAAAAAAAATCTATTCGCTTTATAAAGAAGCGAACCGCCTTGGGGGAAGTCAGGAACCGACCACTTTATGTAAAATTTGAGACTTGCGCTAGAAGTGATAACAAGGTTTTCATGACTTGTCTTGTGTGCTGCGTCGCGCCAACATGTCACACTCGGTGTGCTTCTTGTTATTCGAATAGCTATTTTTATTGCAGTGAACGCAGACATAAGCTCTGGAAATAGCGTACGTTAAACGATAGGGACCTCTTTACAGCGCACGCAGTAAACGCTCTTCGCGTTCGATCCGTGCAGTTGCCGGCACATCCAATTGAACGCAGAAAAAAAAAAGCCGGAGAGGTGATTAGCCGCGAATACATTGAGCAACACTAGTGTTGTATACTGTACCCAGTAAAACTTTCTGCTGGGCGAGTTGGTTCATACTTGCAAAGGAAATGGTTATGCGCAAAAACAAAAAACACGGACACAGAAGTAGACGGGGACGAGCGCAAACTTTCAACAGTTTAAAGTTTGCGAGCGCTCGTCCCCGTCTACTTCTGTGTCCGTGTTTTTTTTTTTTTTTGCGCATAACCATTTCCTTTGCTTGTATACTGTAACTCCGATTTGCTCAGCCCAGTACGCCACCTGCATCAAATTTCGACGACGCCACAAGCCTCTAAATACCTACGTAGACTTCGCAAGTTTTCCCTCTTCGTCATCAAAGCAAAGTAAATGCAGAGGCAAGGTCAGTATCAGTAGGGTAACCTAACGGTCAAAAGTTCTCGCTCGGAGAATTCAAACGACGCCCAAAGCCACTGGTGCTCCTTTCCAATACTAGCTGCGTTATCATTTAAATCCCAAAACTGCAATTTCGACGGGTCACATGCACATTAATAGCGGCATGTCCGTTCTATTGATGGCAATATTTCTTCGTTGAAAGAAGTGCCTCCGGAGAACTGAAGTGGCATTGCAGTACGCATTTCCTTCACATTAGGCCAGATGTCCATCACCGGCAGATTCCGCGAACTATCTGGAATGTTCTGCTTCAGCATCTGAACAGACATTCACCGCCTGCTGTGGATATGACAGGAACGAGAAATACGTACGACAAAGCTCAGCGAACAGTCAACCTAAAAACCATCCAAAGCGATAGTTATAATCTTTCACTTATGTATGATGAGATATGCACGTGTAAGTGTTTGCAAACATTCTTGCGTGATGATTGTCCGCGTAGTTTCACTAGACACCCCCATTTGCCTCGTGAAAACCTGCTCGCTAATCACGCTCAGGTGGGAAGCTTTGCGAGGTGAAATGTCTGAAGAGAAGCCTTTATCTCATTACAAACTCTTGGATTCTGCCTATTTTTGAAATATTATTACGTGGCCTACACATTTTCTCACTGCCTACATACCGATGCGGTCGAAAGCTAGGGGTCACTGATGTCATTCCGACAAAAAAAGGATAAAATGTAGACGACCTTCAGATATTTTTACGGGGCGAATTCTAACTCACTTAATAAGTCACGTCGTTTCCATCTCTTGAACGATGAAGCAAGACTCTGTCGCTGGCCATCGAAGAACTTTGAGCACGCTGCTTTGACGAGCAATGAAAATTTTACTGCCCTCGTCCCGCAAGAAACAGACACAGCAAGAAAAACTGTAAAGCAGAAGTTAGGCAAACATGAAAGAAAAGAAAGAGCGAAAAAAAAATGCTGGCTGTAATAAAGTCATAGTGCGTGGATACTGAGTTTATATAAGTATATAAGTATATAAGTTATATAAGTATAAGTATATAAGTTCATGGTACAGGCAGAGCATTATAGAAGAAGTCGATTCTTGGACCACTCAAAGTAACATGAGTTCGCGATGCGAGCGTTCTTAATCTTCCTTCGGACCCTTCAAAACTAATTCTGCGCGCTGGGACACCCCGTCTCTGAGCAGCGAGCGTTGATTTCTCCAGGGGGACCTCCGTCGCTCGCAGCTATATCGCCAGCCTACACCGTCTCATGGAGGCACCGACAAAGTGAGATACATCGCACTACGTCAACTTCCTCTACACTCGAACACGGCCGACACTGCAGAAGCACCGCCGCCGTTGTTTTGTACAATATGATTTTAAACATTTTCGTTTTATTCCATCGATCACTTCCTGTCATCGCTCGAAACACTCGCAGAGCTGTCCGCGAAGAACTTTGTAGGCTCTCGGGAAATCTTGTTAGAAGCGAAAGCGTGACGAAATAATGTACAGAAAAATAGAGATTAGGTAAGTATGTGCGATGAAGCGGCGTTGTGACATGAGACATCGGATTTCGCGCCTGTCCTGACGTGCGCACAAAGCGTGAATGGCTATTTTACCTTGGTTTGCTTTCTTTTCTGTTAGTAAATCCATTATTTAATGCCTTTGGTTTACCTTGAGTATAGTCGAAACGTGTTCTTTTTTTTTTTTGTACAACATCAAGCGCTGTCCGACATGGCATGAGAAAACATTTTTTGATAGGCCCTAATATAAAGGAGAAATTCATCTTTATAAAACTTGCACGTTGTAGGTGTAGAGCGCAAGCAAATGTCATAGCCCATGACAGAATACGTAAAGTGCTACTAGCAGAGGTGGGGGGCATGACTGCAGTATTGATTGTGTTCCAAAATTTCACATTTTTTTGAACTGATATATGATATATTCTTTGAATAGAACTGAAATGATATATTCTTTTGAATAGAATATATCATTTCCTTGTTTTCTTCAGGCTCGCCTGTGGCAGTCTGGGGGAAAGCAATTTTGACTACTTGGCCTAATCTCCTGGACAATAGGCAAGTCTACCACTTCATCTATTTATATTCATTAGGCATATAATGGCGATGGATGGCAATATGATGGCGACTAGGCAGTATGAGGGCGGAGGGATTACGACAATTAGATGACGGTTCTGAAATGATTACGCTGATATGAAGACTGCATGACAACGACCACATGACGACAACGGGATGACGAAAATTATCTGTCGGTAACGGGATGACGACAGTCTGATGAAGAAGCTGGGATGACGATTATGGAACGACGAAAACGGCTGCACGGCAACGAGCCATAACTAGTCGTAGTGATGACCATGACTGAGCAAGAATGACGATAACTCGGCGTAAAAAAAGGTTAACACTCAAAAGCCACTGAAATGGGTTCTGACTTGGGTACTAAGTGAAGGAAACACTAAAGGTATGTGGTAGAAGTGATAGTCATGACCATGACTTGGCAAAAATGAGATTTACTCAGCGAAAAAAGATTAACACTCAAAAACCAATGGAATGGGTTCGTGTGTATTACCAAGTGAAGGAAAAGGCTAAACGTTGATGGTCGAAGTCAAAGTCATGAGAGTCATGAGTCATGGGCTACACCTAAGAGACCTAAGGCTTTCGCCTTAAGTTCTCTTAGGTGTAGCTAAAGGGACTCCTGGGGACTCATGACATGAATGTCATGACGTGCGTGTCATGTAGGTCATGAAAGAGCCGTCTACGTCTTGGCACTCTCATGGTCATTTCGTTAACTTGGTAGGCTCTCCGCACACTGCTTCGCATAACATAAATTCCCACAGGGAGTGGGATCTGCCGTTTCTTTTTCTCTCCTAATGTCAACTAGAATATCGACTACTCCTATTTGCTCTCTGATCTGCCCCGCTCTTTTCCTGTCTCCTAATGTTACGTCTAACTTTTTTAAGCGAAGCTTTACATGCCTAGACGAAATCGTATATGGCTAGTCGAAATCGCCTGTGTACAGAAAACTACCAACATCAGCGTTGGCTTGATGCGTCGTCGTCTTCCGCAGTTGGCTCGTTGGTGCCTCTCGTGTTGCGCTCGTACTCGCGCTCGGCACGCACTAGTGCCACTGCTCCCGCGTTCGTCGCCGTTGTCATCTTGCACAGCTGGCCGCGTTGCCGCTAATCATTCAAGCGTACGATTTCACTTCTCTTCGGTCGTCGTAATGGGGAGGCCGCGTTTACGGGGTTAGGAGCCGTTGCTTAAGGGGGATGAGCCATTCATTGTTTTACGTAACGGGCAGATTTAATTATGAAGCAACTTAATTTCGAGGAATCGCAAGCGGCAATGGCAGGCGAATGCCGCTAACCACGCCGCTCGAGACATCGAACTCAAGCGAAAATGGCGGACTGCCGGCATACCGTCAGTGACGTTGTTCTCTCCGTCGCAGCCGAACGTGTGTGTAACCTCGTAATTGAGAAATACTTTGATGAACCCTCGGAAATAACCCTGTGATAAACACCGGGGCCGCACGTTTCAGCTTCGCTGGTTAATCAGTCTTCACGGAGTGGAAGGGCCGACAAATTTTTTTTTCGTTCTTTCACACTTTGCGCGACACTTAGCTTGTGCTTTAGCTTCTTTGCTAACCTACGAGTTTCTGTGCCATATCTTAGCACCGGTAGAATTCAACGATTGTGCACTTTTCTTTTCAAAGGCAATGGTAAGCTCCTAGTCAAGCATTTGGTAATACCTGTAGTATGCACTGAAACCCATTTTTATTCTTCTGTGAATTTCCTTCTCATAATCAGGGTATCCTGCAGCCTTCCACTAATCAAATACGTGAAAGTAATTTTTAAGCAATGCGTAGCAGCCGGTAAAGAACAAGGCTAAGCGTATTTGCTTGGCATTGTTGATTATAGGTGGCACGAACATCGTACAGAGATAGGGCAAGCTTCGAATCGGGCACCCCCTTCATGGGACCCACGACAACCGTCAGCCATAATTATCACTCGCCGTGAAAGGAAAGTAGAAATAGGCAACACACTAATTGAGCTTCCGTGCTTTCCTGATTAATGAACGTTAATACCCGTATGGCGGGTCCACAGGGGTCCCCAAGCACCGTCAACTACAATAGCCTTTCAGCGAGCCTAGATTGTTTTAGTAGGTGCGGTGTGAAATACAACGTGATTGTCATTAAAGTATGGCACAAGTCACCCGAGCAGTGCATGGTTTGCTTTTTGTCCTTGCTCCTTGCGTACTACGCCAGCTAATAATAACGCCCACGTTCTCTAAACATGAAGTGTAATGTTAAAGGGATAGAAATGAGGAGGCGAAAAAGTAGTAGTAATGAAATCACGAAAATTATCGCGATAGACACAATTGTTTGTTGAAATTTCCTTTTTTTTCTGGATGAGAAAAAAAAAGCAGTAGACAAACAGGGATAGCCAAAAAGTGTGACAAACAGGTTCTGTGACAATTTACCTCTCATAGCAGCACCGAAATGTGCAAACATTTGGATTTTATTTACCTCATTTTCTCAACCATATTTGAACATTTTTTAACAACACATTCAAAGCCTTATTTAAGAGAGTAGTTCTTTTGAGTCATAAAATATTGTTACGGAGTGGTCGGTGCGTAACAGAAAATAGTAAAATTATTTCGTGTAAGTGCTCTTCGATGATGTTATTGAATCTGCGTCTCCATAATATTTCCCAGATTTATTAGCTTATGGTCAATCTAATATGAAGTGGCGCTGCTGCTTCCTGTCAAATGCAATGGCTTTTCATAGTCAGACGGGCCCAGTCAGAGCACTTTGCATTGGGCCCTCCTTCTAAAGTGCACGTGTATTGTTACACTTTGAATAAACCTTATTTATTTACTCATCCAATGAAAGTGAAGGGTATGCGAGCATCGAAATTAGCTGGGGAAAATGTTGGTGTAGGTCGCTTAATTACTACCAGTCGTTGAAAGTAAAACATGTCATCAAGCTTTGTGAAGGCTTTCTATTCCTCTCAAGCGTCGTCTAACGAATAACGCCTCGGCAAATCTGCGCATGCGCAAACGTGGTATATTGCCTCCGGCTGCCCGAAGCAGTGGGGTGCATGGTCAGGGCGAATCGGTGCGACGTGACGACGCACCGAGCACCGAATACGTCACTACGAGAGCTTTAAAAGCAATTTTCACAAGTAAAATTAATTACATACATGGTAATTACAACATATGAAGAAAGAGGTTCCGCGAAATATATAGAGCAACTTGAACAGCAGTGCACATTGATATAGCCAGCGGCGGTCAAAAAATAGTCGTGAAACATTTTATGGAGGACGTATAGTTGAGCCGGTGCACAGCGTTTGAAACCCCCTGCATCTCATGTCAGACTTAATTTTGTCTAGCGTGGAATCGAAGCACGTGTCGACGTTAGCAGAATTGTTCGGGGCATAGGAAGTGGTTTAGTTCGTGGAGTGGCCCTAAGTGGAACGGGCCGCTAAGCAAAAGCTAGTTGGCCAGCTTGTCGAGGAGTAATTGGTTTAGGTCTGCGGGACTTGCACAAATAACCTAAATGTGAAACATGTTTCATTCTCTTCGTGTTGCCGTCGTTTTCCCCGCTGAGTAGTAGCACACGCAGTCCTTTGCATGTTAGCTAAATATTGACCAAATCTGGTATGCGTACCTTGCATTTCCTGGTATGTTTCACACTCGGAAGTTGTATATTCTTATAATATTTCAGCGCATTTCCTTACCTTGGAAGCTTCATGCTATCTTAGAGGTACTTGGGGCTTGTTGAGCGAAAGTTTCGAATATCCTACAACGCAGTGACAAACGACTAAGTTTAGCGACGCAGTTGGCTGGACAGTACAAGTCGCAGCTTGTACCTTGTACGTTATTACCTGAACGTAGAGCCCATCCAGCTCGCTTTCAGTGCGCGTTCAGGTTCCAAGCCTGCCCATATTTGAAAGTTGAAATGTTATCTGCATGCGGCCGGGGTGTGCCTGTGCCCGCAGCTTTTCGAAAACGCGCACCGACTTTCAGCTGTCGATGCGGAAAGTGAAAGTAAGAAGTTCCGTCGACTTTTCATTTGCAGATTGCCACATCCACGAATACACGAGTAATAAAGTGAGCTTTCGAAATAGAGTTAAAGGAGGCGTCATGCTCTCGCTGATTGCCATTCTACTCACAGCTTTCGCGACTGGGCCATAGCTTGCGTTGATGACATAACATTAAAAGGGACAAGCCATTTGGGAATGTCGCGACCTAATAATCCATGGCAACAGAGGACGATAAGGACACTGCTATAACCCTTAAGCACAACACGCCTGGCCAAACAGTTTTGCTTTTATTTGGTTTTTATTGCGCTGCACATGGTCCTGCGATCTTCTGGTGTGTGGTGATCATTTGTCTGTGCCTCTCTATATTGTTTGTTTGTAGATTACTACTTCCTCTCCCCCAATGTTGGGTAGCGAAACTGAAGTAATTGTTCTGGTTAACCTCGCTACATGCCTTTCTATTTTCTTTTATCTTTGCTCATGGTGTATTCTTCCGCCTTTCTGTATAGCAGCGATTAGAAGTTGGCGAGTCACTTGTGCTTTCCTTCTGTCCCATCGATACTCACTATTTACGAGCGCTTCCTGGGGCCCGGGCAGACGCGCAGAAAAAGAATCACAGCATATCCACGGGGTGAATGATGATGAGTCGGCGAAGCTCCGGAGGGAATCATCGGATCTCCCGCTTAAGGGGACGCTAGCACAAACGCGTTAGAAACGTGCAGTACTCTCTAGTAAGGGGGAGCGGCCACAGCGTCTTACGCAGCCATTTACACATGCCGGAACGTGCACCGCGTTTGCCGGCGCCATCACATGACTGCTGAGAGAGTATACCCCCCGTATTCATAAACGCTCCTCGACTTGAACTTGACTTGCCACCGCCTTGGGCAGCACGTTCGAAACGCGTTGAAGGTAAGGCGGAGAGGCCACAGCGTCTTACACCAGCTTCTTACACGTGCCGTAACGCGCTAGCACAAACGCGTTAGAAACGCGCTAGAAATGCGGCCTTTCGTTAATGTTGGGTATTTATTGCCATCGTGGTGCGTGTGTCTATGTGCGCTTCGTGGCGTAGTTGTTAGCGCCGCGCGTTCGGAAGCGAGGGGTCCCTGGTTCGATTCCGCGCTACGGACACAACTTTCGGAATTTTTTTTTTCATAAAACGCCGGAAGCGTTCTCCGGAAGCCGGAAGCGGAACCTGAAGCGGAACCGGAAGTGGAAACGGACGCAGAACCGGAAATGGAACCGGAAGCGGAAGTCGGCTTCCGGTTATACTATACGTATACATATATATGTATATATGGGTATACATACATATACGGACACACAAAGCCATCTATTGAGCAATTCATAAAACTAGACGTGGCTACCTACTACGACGGGGACGAACGGGTGCCGCTATAAGGAGCTTCGCCCCTAAAAAACATTATCAGCCTTGCGACATTGGTGGCATCTTTTTTTTTTTTCATTCAGACGTGAGCACTTACAGATGCTAAGGGTAGGAACGTATACTACATACTTATGTATGGCGCCTGGTATGCAATAGATATCGTTTGTGCCCATTTAAAAAAGGGGCTCCAATAGATATACATCTCTACAACTTGGGGGTCAAGATAACAAATCGACTATCATGGAGTAGCCATGTTGACGACGTTTGTTCCTCCGCTTCAAGAAAACTAGGATTTCTTAGACATAAACTAAAAAAAACACGCCATCTCAGATCAAACTTGTTGCATATAATACTTTCATTCGACCCCGTCTAGAGTACGCATGCGTGGCCTGGGACCCACATTTTAAAAAGGATGTTAATTAACTAGAAATGGTCCAAAGGAGAGCAGCAAGGATTCATATATAACGCCTACCACAATCTTGATTCACCTTCATCACTGATGGCTACTAACAACATTCCACTCTTGAAGAAGCACAGAGCGATCGAGAGGCTCAAGTTTCTTTTCCTGCTCCGAAATCAGCAGTTTAGTATCGATCCCGCTCAATTCATTTCCCCTTCTTCCCGGCAAACCAGACATTGTCACAATCACGATCTCACACCGTACTTTGCACGTACTAACCTTTTCAAACACTCGTTTTTTCCGCGAACCATTAACGAATGGAATGCACTGCCTTCAAATGTTTTTCCAGAACGTGGCTTTCCTGACTTCGAAAAACACATGCATCTTTTCGTCTAAACTACATTGTTGTTATTGCCATACCATATTTGTCAACGCGTTATCTAAATTGTGTTTTCTTTACCCTTGTGTGCATAAAACTGTGGATTGTGTTTAAACTAATTGTGTATAAATTTTGATGTGTGTTCTTTACCCTTCTGTACATAAAACTGTTAATACATAGTTATACAAATTTTTCTACTCGTCTACATTTAATCACCTTTGTTAGTGTATGCTTGTCGTTCAGTAGCAATGTTTATTATAACCTTTTGTACAGCTTGTTCATTTCTTTCAGTATGTTCCCTTTTTGTCCCTCCTGCTTGGTCTTCGGACTGCAGTATGTTATAAAAAATATACATAAAATCTATAGTGAGATCATAAGAAGCCCCCAAGCAATGACACCAAGGACAGCATAAGACAAATAATCCGTAGTATTATACGTAGATCTTATTAATTATCCGCCGACAAGGCGGTTAGGGTTGATGCTGGCTACCACTCCCAAGGTTGGTTCAAGTAGATAAACATAAATACCCAAAAAGTGGATGGGAAAACAGCGCCGCGGTATGCTCAATAGGTAAGAGCATCGCACGCGTAATGCGAAGACGTGGGTTCGTAACCCACCTGCGCCCAGTTGTTTGTTTGGACATGTAGATTCGTTTCCATGTATTTATCATTTCTTTCATTCAATTAAGAACTACGGATAATTTACCCTATACTGTTCTTGGTGTCATTGCTTGTTGGCTTCTGCTGATAGTAAGAAAAATCATGCCCCTCGGTTTCCTTTCGTCTCGTTCATGTATGTATGTATGTATGTATGTATGTATGTATGTATGTATGTATGTATGTATGTATGTATGTATGTATGTATGTATGTATGTATGTATGTATGTATGTATGTATGTATGTATGTATGTATATTGTAAAGGCGTTTATTATGCACCAGCCTTTTGGACCGACCGTTAGTTCAAGGCCCGAGATCTCAGCACGAGCGGCGTTTCTCGGGGAGAGCGCAGGAGGGATCGACCCACTAGAAAGGGCTGGAGAGCATGACCCACTATGGCGTTCCTATCCTTCGCTACAATCACCCCCGGGAGCGAAAAGGGAGCCGTCGGGCAACCAAACAGCTGGTCACTATGAATGGGTCATAGTAGGTCTTGAGGCGCTCGACGTTGACAATGTCGCGTCCACGACGGCGCATGTCCGTAGAAGGTTCAACTGGTTCGATCACGTAGTTGAGGGGAGATGCGCGTTCGACGATACGGTAGGGGCCTTCATACTTGGGCACTAGTTTGGATGAGAGACCAGGTGTAGCGGAAGGAACCGAGAGCCACACAAGCGCGCCAGGAAGGAAGGTGGGTGCACAAGTGGTGTCACCGCGTGTGCTCTTCTGGCGCTCTTGGTCACTGGATGTAAAGACCCGTGCGAAATCGCGGCACTCTTCGGCATGTCTTGCCGTGTCAGAAATGGGCGCACATTCGGATGCATCCGGCCGGTATGGTAGAATTGTGTCGATGGTGTGCGATGGGTGCCGACCATACAGTAGGAAAAAACGTGAAAAGCCAGTGGTGCTCTGAGTAGCGGTGTTATAGGCGTAAGTGACGAAGGGCAGAATGGCGTCCCAATTAGTATGGTCGGAGGCGACGTACATAGCAAGCATGTCCCCGAGGGTACGGTTGAAGCGTTCGGTAAGGCCATTGGTTTGGGGGTGGTACGCCGCAGTTGTGCGATGAACAACGTGGCACTCCTTTAGAATGGCTTCAACGACTTCGGACAGGAAGACACGTCCGCGATCACTACGCAGTTCCTGGGGTGGCCCATGTCGCAGGATGAATCGTCGAAGCAAGAAGGCGGCAACATCGCGCGCTGTAGCTGCCGGTAGGGCGGCAGTTTCGGCGTATCGCGTCAGACGGTCGACTGCCACAATGGCCCAGCGATTTCCGGCCGACGTCAGTCGAAGGGGCCCATACAAATTGATGCCGACGCGTCCATATGGCCGGGTACGGCAAGATAAAGGTTGCAGACCGGCCGGCGAGAGGCGGGGCGAATATTTCCGGCGCTGGCAATCGGGACAAGAGCGAACGAACTTGAGAACGTAGCTGTACATCCCGCGCCAGTAATACCGCTGTTGAAGACGCTGGTAAGTCTTGAAAACGCCGCAGTGCGCACACTGTGGATCAGCGTGGAAAGCTGCGCATACTATGGAACGCAGACTGCGGGGTACCACTAACAACCACTGGCGTCCGTCGGGGTTATAATTGCGTCGGTGAAGCAGGTTGTCGCGAATGGCAAAGTGGCGTACTTGGCGACGCAACGTGCGAGTGCTTGGTTGGGCCGACGAACCAGAAAGCAAGTCTAGAAGGGAGGCAATCCAATGGTCCTTGCGCTGCTCAGAAGCGATGGTGTTAAGGTCGAGCGAAGAAACAATAATCTCGGATAGGGAAGAGCAGGTATTGTCAGGCAACGGAGAGCGCGAGAGGGCGTCGGCGTCAGAATGCTGGCGTCCGGTGCGGTACAGCACGCGGATATCGTAGTCCTGCAAGCGAAGTGCCCACCGAGCAAGACGGCCAGAAGGGTCCTTCAAGGACGACAGCCAACATAGTGCATGGTGGTCCGTGACGACGTCAAATGGACGGCCATATAAATAAGGTCGGAACTTAGTCATATATATATATCGTCGCGGTTCAACGCGAACAAGCGACCACAACACCTTGAACAAGATGGCGGAACGGCCTGTTGACAAACCACCCGACCAAAAGACGTCCCCTTCGTCTTCGAATTCTCCCTGCCTCACTACACGGAGACCGTTAGAGCATATATCGTCTTCGTCGTCAGAATGTCTGCATAGATGACGCGTCAGTATATAGAAGACTGGCGTCATTTTGTTCGAAGGACAATGTTCGCTTTAAGAAGAGAGAGAAGTAAATTTTATTGGAGGCGTAAATTAGTAGGTGTGTCCCTCGTAGAGGAGCTGAGGTAGAGGCTATGTGACCGCGACGCGGTTAGCCCACTCTGCCAGCATGACTTGGCAGTCTGGGTCATCTTTATTGATCGCATAGTACTCCCAGGCCTCGAGCGTAAAGTACTTTTCTCCGACGGGCAGCACCTACTTACTGGTCGTGCCTGCGTCAATTCGCAATGAAATTCTCACAGCGTGTCATGATGAGGCCACCTCAGGTAATCTAGACTACACACGATCATTGTCCTGACTGCATCGCAAATTTTATTGGCCGAATCTCCCAGCCGCTGTTAAACATCCCGTACGCACTGGTATTGACGGCCAAAAACTCAACGTGCCACCCCACAAGTCAGCTGGTCTCCTGCATCCTGTAGAAGTGCCGGGAGCGCCTTTCTTGAACCATTTCCAACTTCTAGTACAGTGAACTGGTGGATTATTGTCACCGCCGACTACCTTACCCGGTATGCAGAAAAAAAAGCTACCCAGTGAGGAACCGCAGCTGAAGCAGCTCGATTTTTCGTCGAAAACGTCATCCTTAGGCACGGTGCCCTAGCGGTAGTAATTTTTGACAGGGGATCCGCGTTCACGGCCGAACTTCTAGACGCACTTCTCAAACTCAGCGGCACAGCCCACCGGAAAACGACAGCCTATCATCCCCAGACAAATGGACTAACGGAGTGTTTGAAAGACACTCGCGGACATGCTTTCCTGTAGGTCGACCTGGTACAAAAATTTGGAGGACGCTTAAGCTTCGCCTTTAAGAGTGGAACGCGATAGCATTCAAACATTCCTGAATGCTTGTCACGCTTCCCAGCAACATCGGCTTTCTTTTTTCTCCACCTTCGCCTCTGCGCGCCGCTGCCGTTTTACGAAGCCGAGGAGGCGAGCGACATCTGGATTGTGTTTTAAAGCGAAGCTTTCTATATCTCACTGATTCGTTCGTGAGCGCCGAAAACGCACTGCAGGAGAGTCAATTTACACAATGAAACTATATGCGCATCTGCGCACACAATCGTAGAACACTACAGTTTGCATTTACATTCGCAGTTGTACCGATAAGAACAATGGAAACTGCAACGCTACGCTACACAGACGAACTGTATATATCTGCATTGCATTACGCGCGCCACGCAATGCATTCCCACCGTCACCATGGGTAGGCCGCGGGTGCAGCGCACGGCAGAAAAAAGGCTGCCGTACGCGAACGTAAGCGCGAGCGCGATCGTGCCCTTAAGGCCGAACCCGTGGATCGGCACGGCATGCAGTCCGTGAAAGTGTGAGTGCGTGCGTGTAATCAATGCCTCCATGATCTAAAATAAAGGCTATGCAACTTAACGAAATGTGTTCACATTCAACTTCAACGTTCAAAACATACAATCCTAAGCAAGCAATCAAATCACATATGCATCGCATCGGGTCGCTCAGCAATTCTTGGGTTCGTTGCGGGTGGTTAACTTTGGACTTTGATTCAGTTAGCATAGTGGAAAGCTTCGCGTTTAACTATCTTTCTTTAAGAAAGGGCCTTTGATTTTTTTGCAAGTAACTACCCGGGCGCACCGCCGTTGGTATGGTGGAAATGCTGGAAAAGGGGTTTGTGTTTGAGTTTCCTAGTAAAAGAATTATGTTTTCTCGTACATTCAAATTACACTCCGACGCTATCATGTCTGTAGGTTATGGTTAAACCCGCCGTGGTTGCTCAGTGGCTATGGTGTTGGGCTGTTGAGCACGAGGTCGCGGGATCGAATCCCGGCCACGGCAGCCGCATTTTGATGGGGGCGAAATGCGAAAACACCCGTGTATTTAGATTTAGGTGCACGTTAAAGAACCCCAGGTGGTCCAAATTTCCAGAGTCCCTCACTACGGCGTGCCTCCTAATCAGATCGTGGTCTTGGCACGTAAAACCCCATAATTTAATTTAATTTAGGGTATGGTTAAGTCGTACTTTACGATTTTTCTGACGGATATTTACTTTGAGAAATTCAAATAGTGCACTAACGGCTCAGCACCACGTGGAGGGACTGCGTGGTCGGGGTGGTATACGGGAAGATTTTCTCAACCGCGGACGCCGCACGCCTACGCCGACGCCGGATTTTCAGCGACACGGGTCCCTTAACGCCGGCACGTTAAAAGAACTGGGACGAGATTTTGCCTTGTGTAACCTTCGCACATAACACTGCTCATCAGGAAATGATTCGTGTGACACCATTCAGCTTGGTACACGGTCGCGAAACCACGACAACGTTGGATGCACTGCTGCCGCACGAGTGTGACGACATGCATGCAGATGCTGAACAATTTGCTCAACGTGCCGAAGAAGCCAGACAGCTTGCACGTGTATGCATCCGCCGCCAGCAAGACAATGGCGCAACGCGGTGCAATCGTCAGCACAAATCCGTCGCCTGCACACCCCGCGAGAAAGTGTGGCTTTGGATACCCATTCGGCGTCGTGGAACATTCTGAAAAACTGCTAAGGCGATATTTTGGGCTATACCCAGTGATCCGACGCCTGAACGACGTGAACTACGAGATCGTGCCAGATGGTGAAACTTGTTCGCGTCGCCACAAGCACCTACCCCAAGTGGTGCATGTGGTTCGCATGAAGCCGTACTTGTCCAAGTGACTCACGTTTTATTGTTTCGTGCATGCACACGTCTAAGTTGCGCATCGGGACAATGCTTTCCCTTGGACGGGAGGCAAATGCCGTGTCTGAAGTGCGGCAAGGACCCGACGATAAGAAGAGATATCGGCACTTATAGGAAACATAGCCAGGAAGAAGAAGAAGAAGAAGCAGTCACCAGCGCGCGGTATTAAAACAGTCCGTTCTTGTTACGGCTGCTGTCAAGTGCGTTTGTCCCTCGAGTTTCCGACGCCGCGACAATATTCTGCTTATTCTTCTTCCTGTGATTTCACGTGTCAAAAACAGTTCTGATTTTGAGGCACGCCGTAGTGGAGGGCTCCGGACTAAGTTTGACCTCCGGGGGTTCTTTAACGTGCACTACAACGCAAGCACACGGGCTTTGTTGCATGTCGCCTCCATCGAAATGCGGCCGCCGCGGCCGGGATTCGATCTGGTGATCTGCCACGACAATATATATATAGAGAGAGAGAGAGAGACTACCAGATTAAAGTGGTCCGGCGAGACAGAGAGCCAAATACGTGCAGCGAAGTAGACGCACGTATGAAGTGATACATTTGCTTTAAGGCCGGGATCCTGACTCTGATGAAGGCCGGACTCGGGCCACAACGCCGATAAATCACTCCATACGCCACGACTCGACTTCACAGTTTACTACATATATATATATATATATATATATATATATATATATATATATATATATATATATATTTTCAACAAATTCAGGGGCTTTTATGTACAAAAACCACGATCTGATAGTAAGGCGCGCCGTAGTGGGAAGCGCCGAAAATTTGCTCACCTGGGGATATTTAGAATTAGAATTGTTTGCTCAACTTCATTGCCTCTGAAATTGGTTAATTATTCTTGAAATATTCTGCAATCAGGCAAATACAAATATACTGTGACTTGCCCCATACAATAGTCAGCAACATGCATTGGGTCGCGTCGTCTTAGAGTCGATCAGCACACTTTTAAACAGTGCCTAAAGGGAGCTGGGACACCCTGTATATCAGTGCGTAGCCAGAAATTTTGTTCGGGGGGGGGGGGAGGGGGGGGGAGGGGGGGGGGGGGGCTCAAGTTGCAACGCGGCTTCCTCCTTGTAAAAGTTGTCGAGGCATCAAATACATGAATAATAACTGCATTGCCACTGCCAATGCCATTGTATATTAGATGCTGAAAACGAATTATTTAACGCTGCGCACTGTCAAGACAAGTAATTATGAGTTTGTTTTATAAAAGAATAGCTTCGTATGTCCCAAAAATTGTGGCAGCAATAGCTGATATCAATGCTTCCGCGTTTTTTTTGTCTATCTAATAAGTAAAGAAAATATCACGCGAACATTAGAACTATATCAGTTCGAAACCAGCAAAGCAGTGCATGCAGCTGATATGAAAAACGTAAAGGCCATAAAATGAACAAGTTGAGGACAAATCTTTTGATGAATCTTTGTCATTCAACAACCTTGTTTAAATTTTTGTACATATGCAACGACCAGGGAAAAACCTCAATGATGCTGTCCTTCCTTGCAATGGACTGCGCAGGAGCAGATGTTACCGGTCGTATATTGTAATTGCACCGAAATTATAGTCGCAACAGTGAGTACATATAAAAATCAGAAGTTCCGCAAAATATACATTAGAAATGCGAAGATAGAATGGAATATACAAATGCCAAGATAAACGGCAAGAAAGTGTCGCGTGAAACCAAGTTCACTGCTTGTGTACACAAAACCTCGCAACAAGATATTTAAATATACGTATGAGTCTGCAATAAATCTACGTATCTAAGGAAACGTCACTGTATATAATGCGTCAAACAAGACAAATAAACATGTTGCGCAGTCACAGATAGTAAACTTCACGCATACGAGTATAAAGACAGACGATCCAGGCAAGAACAAAACTATGATCTCAGAAATCGTGATATGCATTTGGGCCATGCTGCGATCGCGACAGCACCATGTGGCTAGAATAATAGAAAAAGAATGCAGAAATCGATATGAAAATGTGTATTTTAACTGCCTGCACAGCGGCAACAATTATTCTGCACCCAAATTAAAGAAGGGTATTGCTTCGTTTCAAAAATAAGTAAGAACATGTAGCTAAAAAAGGAAAGAAAAGGACAAACGAAAGCCACAGATGATGCGGCAAGTTGATTTACCCAACATCCGAGTGCGTTTTGGGAAACGCCGCGTGTGCCGGGCTTTCAATGAGCAAGGTTTGTCAAAATTGGTTATTGATGTCCCCATAATTTTTGTATTCCCAGGATAATTTTGATCATCATGCTAACTGTTACAATAAACGGTGAAAACTTCTGTGGTTTTAAAAGCTTATGAACAGTCACATGTTTTCATAATTACGAGCTTATATAGGAACGTGAAGGAACAGATATTTTTACAGGCATTTATTTTTGCTGCTTCGCTATCTAAACGATAAACTTCACTCATCGGGGAGAGTTTAGCGAAGCGTTCAATAACTTCGGACACGTTGATGGCGACGTCTCTGTGGGTGTATAGACGCGCCAGCATAACCATGCGTTCCTCAGACATTGTATAGCGCAAGTGGTTTTTTAGTAATCTCATGTTTGAAAATCTTTCTGCCCTGGCAGTGGCACTGGAAAGGTGACTAGAGCAGTTTGTACACATGTGCATATAACCTGCAGTCTCCAAGAGAGAGGGCATCTATTCCTGTGCTAAAACCTAACAACACTTCGATATCGTTTCCTCAGCACCACGCTCGACAAGGTAGACAGCCGTCCTCTTACGGAAGTCACAATTCTTGGTCCCTGGTCCCAGCCGACGTCGGAATGAACTGCTTTAAAGGCGCTAGTACGCTTTATAAAAAAAAAAAAAAAAAAAAAAAAAAAAAAAAAAAAAAACAGGACTTAAGGAAAACTGTAGAATGTGCGGACTGATAAGTTTCTTTTTTTTCCTTTTTAATCGTCTCTTGTTTTCTAATCTTTTCTGCCCTTACCCCATCCCCCTGTGCAGAGTAGCCAACCGGACACTTAACCTGGCTAACCTCTCTGCCTTTCACCTCTTATTTTCCTTGCTTCCTTCCTTCCTTCGATATCGTTGACATCCTTGTTTACGTACCTTGCACAAACAGTAAGCTGTTCGATTCAAGCAATATCCGTTGTTTCGTCAGCAAGTACAGAGAAGCAGCCTGCAGCGTTCACTTTTGCATGTAGGCTTTCTTTGATAATTTCACCACAAATTTCTATAATTTGGTTTTGTACGTCTGGTTTAAATACGAGGCATTACTGGGGCAACTTTCCAAATGGTTCTTCAGATATGTATCTCCACAATCAACTCGCATGCGAAGAAGCGCTCTGGAAATACCAGTATTTTCAGCGGGGGCTTTGCTTAAATCCATAGGACCAGTGTCCCTATCGCCACGGCGAGCCAGACCTTGCCGCCCGCAAAAAAGAACTGTCTCAAATTAAATAGGCCGTTGACTTTCTTCTGTTTTCTCTTATTTTACTTTGCCTGCCCTGGTCCAGCTTATTGATCACATTGGGCGCGCTTCCTGAAAATTTTGGAGAAAATTATCAGATGCCAGCTGACAGTCACGGTGATTTGGTTTGGTTTGGTGCCTGTAGAAATAGCACAACCCACTACGGGGGATTGGCCATGAATCGGGCGGCAGTGGGAAGAAAAATGAAGGATACCTAAATGGGATTTTCTTACTTAAGAATGAGATAAGAAATGAATTATAATCGTTAATATTAATTTTCATGCTATAGCATCTTAATATTTGAAGCAAATATTTTTGTTGTCTTGTGAAAAAAAGTATTAGCATGGCAGTCTCCTTGTTTCCATCACAAAATTAAATATGGCATCACACACGTTCCTATTACAGTGTCCTAGTGCCGACGCCCCCAGAGATAGAATGATAGGTAGCGTAATGGTCAATCCAAGTTGGCGGAGGGGACCTTCTAGAAGTCGTTTTCTATGCATGGTGGACCTACGACACTCTATAAAGAAATTATCCATAGTTTCGGGTTCATTGCAATAAAAGCATTGAGGAGAAGGAGCCAAACCAGACCTATGGGTATAGAAATTAAGCCTTGGTATTCGGCAACGCATTCTAGCAAACGACACTTCAAATTTTCTTGTTGAACACCATCTGCTGTGCCAAGGAAACCTAAGGTGCTGAAAATCGGTGTTATTGAGTACACATGATTTGGCCTGTTCTTCTTGGACAGAAAATTTTTTAAATCTCGCAGAAGTGACGTATGCCGAAGGTCTTAGGATCCTCAGTACCGGGCCGTTAAGAGATGCCGCTACTAGTGCGTCTGCAGATTCATTTAAAGTGAGCCCCACGTGCCCTGGCACCCATACCAGATGGATAAGGCGTAAATGTTGGGGGATGAATGAATGAAATTCTCGGAAAATGATAGATGAATTGGGCACTGATAAAGCGGAGCAAACAGACAAGGAGTCGGTTAAGATTACGGCTGAAGTAATAGATGTGGGAAGTTTGCGTAGAGCTAGGATGACCGCAAATAACTCCGCCTGAAATATTGGCGTAAATTCGGGCAGTCGAAGGGAGAAAGACCAGTTTAATGATGCCGAAAAAATTCCCACTCCTGCCTTCTCTTCAGTGACAGAAGCATCTGTGGGTATTACTGCATTTATTTGGAGGTTCTCAAGGTGGTCATCTAGCAAACTTTTTAGGCATCGAATAGGCAGGAGTTTAGCGTTATTAGGAAATATATAATCGAATTCAACGCTTACTGTCGCAGTATAAAAATTTTGAAAATCGACATCACGGATTGATATTTTTAATGGCTCTAATAGTTTCTGCACAAAAACTACCTGGGGACAATGCAGTCTGGACCATTGATTCTCAAGGAATGCAGTTGGTTCTCTAATAAACATATAGAAGGAGCGTGTCTGGGGAGAAGCATATATGTTCAGTAACGTTTGGACTGTCAGTATACGAAAACGAGTTTGAATGGAAGGCAGGTGAGTTTCATGATAAAGAATATTATTCGCTACATATTTTGGAAGGCCGAGACATAGACGTAGTGATTCGCGTTCTAAAAGAACCAGAGGGCGTAATTTATAAGTAGGACCTCCAGAAGATAACACACATCCAAACTCTAGAATGGGGCGGACATACATACAATAAATCATCAGCAAGGTCTCCCTGCGCATTCCAAAACGATTGCTGCTGACTCTTCGTAATAAACCAACTGCGCGTGCTCCTTTAGATGCGATGTATTCTATGTGTGTCTTCCAATTAAGCTTTTCTGTGTAAGTCATTCCCAGATATTTTAAAGATTGCACCTGCGGAATAATCTCCTGGCCATACGACAGTGTTATTCGGATAGGAAAAGTTAAGGGAAAACAATGATTGCACTTTTGCTGACATTTAGCGACATTTGTATTCCTCTTAGCCAAATTTCAATCTGATTCAAATACAATTGCAAAGTTTTATTTAAGCTATGAATATCATTTGATACTGAGAAAATGCGATATCATCAGCGTATACGTATACCTGTACGTCATGATGTGTCGGAATGTGATTTAGTAAAATATTAAATAATATTGGGGAAAGTACTGCACCTTGAGGAACGCCCCTTGTCTGTTTGTAAATGTGAGAAGACACACCGTTTTGATAGCAACAAAATGTGCGTCCGCTTAGAAAATTTTGAATCCATGCAATTATATACTGTGGGGGACTCACACTTTCGAGTCTGTTGATTAAGGTACTGTGATCGACACTGTCATACGCCTTCGCAATGTCTGATGTGACTAAGGCCGCGTACTGGTTGTTGCGGCGAGCGAGTTGAATTCGACTCGCCAAGTCAACATGAGCACACCAAATTCAACAGCCGGGCCTGAATCCTATTTCAGAATCACTTAATATTTGGTTCTCGCCTATCCACCTATCGATGTGACCATACAGAACTCTCTCGATTACTTTTACGAGATTTGAGGTCAGAGAAATAGGTCTAATGTTATCTATTGTATATCCATCACCCGGCTTTTTGAGTAGCGGAATTATTTTGGCAACCTTCCAATCTGAATGAATCCATGCATTTTTAATCGAGAAATTTATAAGATTAAGCAAATCCTGGGGAGGTAACTCGAATAATAGTTCTATCATTGCTGTAGTTATGCCATCAGGACCGTGGGCTGCCAGATGCTGGCAGCATCTTTACTACTCTCATTAATTCTTCTAATGTGACTGCTATGTAATCATTAGCTGTTTCAGGCGCCGATATATGATAGGGGCGAAGTGATGTGAATCGACGCTCTAAGCCTTTTGCAATCTCCTCCAGTGATTGTACCAATTCAGTGGAAGTTAAGCTAACAGACTCCACATTTATCGGGGCTGAAACAATCTTTTTAGACCGTAGAAACCTAAATAGGGCTTTTTTATTACTAGACTGCGATAGGTAACTGTAATGTTTAGTGTTATAATTTTCTTTCGCTTTGTCAACTGTTTGCCTCAATGTAGCTGCAACAAATTTATAGTCATTCCAATTACGTGGACATTGATTATACAGTAACTTTCTCCAGGCTGCCTTTCTTCTTCTATATTCGCGTTCACAGTCCGGATTCCACCATGGAGAATAAGTACCCCCTTTAGTTGACTGCATACTGAAGCTGGATTTCAAGAAGCACTACCAACGCCAGCTTGGTGGCGTTGGTAGTGGCGTTCACCGTACTCAGCACAGCGGAGCGTGGCCTCCGCAATTAGCTCTGAAAATGTTTCTGAAGTTGATCGCGGAGGCTGCAATTACGACGCGCTGTACGCGCTGATTTGACTCGGTGACGATTCAGTTACGTGCTTTGTCTTGCGCGTTGTATTAGTGTGTCAGTTACGTGCTTCGTCTTTCGCGTTGTGCTAGCGTGTGCAGCGTAGTGCAGCTTCCATATGCACGACGGTTGCTCATGGTCATCGACGTTGGTAGTCGTGATGGACGAGACGTGCCACCAGGCGTCAGCGTGGGTGCATCAACGCCTAAGGGCGCTTTAGCCACAAAACACCAATAGAGATTATATATCAATGTGCAATAAACATTACACTACTTCTGTGAAGACACGTTTCACTTTCGTGTTCTATACCGATTCCTATATAAGAGGGATCAACCACATTTTTTTTTGTAACTGTCACTTATCACTTGACACAAAAAACTGCCTTAACTTCATCATTTAGGCCAACCTGATTATTTAAAGCTGATCGCAATGAATCTTGAAATTTACTATAGTTACCATAGGTGCGGACATGCTTTTCGACCAAATTAATTGGTCGCATGACTTCAAACATTATTGGAAGATGGTCGTTATTTATGGCCGAGGTGATAGCAGACCAGGAGAAAATTGCACAACCCGAACAGGGAAAAGTTAGGTCTAACACCGAAGGCGATTTGCCGGATACATAAGTTGAGGTTCTCGAATTTACACAGTTAAGATTATTTGACGAAACCCAATCCAACAATCTTTTACCACAAGAGTCGGACCGATAAGCCCATGATACGTGATATTCAATATTTTCGTGTGTATGGAAGATTGCGAGCGTGTGCTTCCATTTCTGGAACGACTTGGACACGCGCGTTCGAGTGCATCCATGTTGGCCCAAGTTTCTAAAAACATTAAACCCTGAAAGTTCCAGAATTAAAAATCAGAAGCACGCCTTTGGAAATGTCAGTGCACTTTTCGCGTCAAAAGTGTATGAGAACATTATACCCATCAAGTTTCGGAATTGAAATCCATGCGCTCTGTAGATTCCGGTGCCGCTGCGAGATGCCGCGAAGCGGCCGCTCGCTATCGAAAAGCCCTTGAAACTTTGCGCCCGGCTGGGCCTCCTTACGTTATGTGACTCTAGGTGCATGGGCGTTGCCATGAAATCCAGTAAGAGTTCACAATTTTCACGCCGAAATGTCTTTTCGAGCGTCAAGAAGACATTGTAGACAAAATCCAGAAGGATTCCCGGTGCCGGTGGTTGTTTTGGTCGGCGGTGCATGACAGCACGAAAAAAATTTGGGGGGGGGGGGGCTGAAGCCCCATCAGCCTGGCTACCCGCCTGCTGTATATATATATATATATATATATATATATATATGTGTGTGTGTGTGTGTGTGTCTGTGTGTCTGTGTGCACATACATCAAGATTTTCCAGGCTTCTGAAGCGAGATTCTCTAAAGAATGTTCACAGAAACTAGCACTAACAACATACGAGAGCTCGAAGGCCTACAAACTGCTGGCTTACGACCGCAGATAAAATACTAATAGCAACAAAAAATTACCTTTTCCGAAACGACACCCTAAGGCGTTATATTATGGGCTGTCGATGGTGCATACGGCTGCACCATCCAAGAAGATGAGAACAGCAATAAAATAGGCGACACATTTCGTGGAACTTCTTCAACTTATGTGCAAATATTCTTAAAGTATGTAGGCAAAATAAAATTTCGCACTGTGGAGAAGGAAGACTAGGTTCTTAACGACTCGGAGGTAGCTTCGATCCAAGTGCATAGCCCGAGTTTGTGGAGACGGCAAAAAAAAAAAAAAAAATGTAAGCAGCGCATTCGACAAACACTCGCAAATGTCTCCACGTTCTTGCGACTTAAGAAAGGTTCTGGTGAAGGGCTTTCGTCATGTTTTTCTGCGAACACATGTACATACGAAGGAGATTTAGGCATCGCTGGAGGCAGGCTAGGACACGAATGGCTGGCGTGCTTCTTGGCTCGGGCGATACACATTTATAGAGTTGAGGTTTCTGTAAAAGCACGGGTGTTAGAACAAAAAAAAGGAAGCCTCGAACATAGACGAGAGTATTGTGAAAGATTAAGATAACATAAAAAATAAGAAGTGATTGTTTTCAATATTTTGCAGTAGGACGTCGCCAGCGGCATCGTCGGAAGAAAAAAAAAATCTTTCGTCTGTGAACGTTACCTAATGATTCCACCTATCGCTAAAACTTTACTTCATCTCTGCGTTTCCGCAACGTTTCACCTTTCCATCGCGTACTTTTGCCGCGGGGCGTTTTCTCTCGTGTCGCGCCTACGCTTATTTTAGCCTAAATCTACGAGGTCAGCTTTGCACGGCACGCTCTTGTTTCTTCAGCTCGCTTGCTTTTCATTGCATCCAGCTTCCTCTACGATGCACAGCATTTTCCGCTTCAGTTCCCCACACACTGCTTGATTGGCTTTAACAATAAGACGCTGTCATTATCATCAGCAGCATCACGATTATCATCGCCACCACCCCTATCGTCACCATCATCATCAGCAAATTTTTATCCCCTGCAGGACGAATATACGTATGGCGATATTCACTTAGCCTTAGGGCCGGTCCTTGTAGCGAATACTTTCCTTCGACAATATTTTTTTCTTAACAGTGGCGGAGCAGTTGTAGAGCAGTCCATGATGTTTTTACTTCATGAATTTTCACAGCGTCTACTGGACGTTCGTTGCTTGCTTATAAGCACAAATGACTACATTCTGAAGACAAAGAATAATTACATTAAGAAATATTGAGAAATGTTTGTTTGATACAGTACAAACACGAAAACATGCTCTGAAATTATTGACACCATTCTGATATAACACTGCAGAGCATATGGCGAGAAATTCAGTGAAGAAAAAAAAAGGAAAAAAAAAAACAGGATAATGACTAACGCTGTCCTACTTTTACAAGTGACGACAAGCTGGAAAACTATTTCGAGGTGTGTGACAGTATGTGATTGCGGTGAGAAAGCGCTAATAGGGTCCTTTTTTATGTCGGTCTTCTCCTCTGCTTTCAAAGTATCAATCCCATAGCTTGGAGATAAGTCATCGGTTTATTGCGCAAATGCTGTGTTCTCAAGAAGGTCTCCAATGCATGCAGTAGCGATTGCGCATACTTGGCGGTGCTTGTAGATGTCAAAAGAAGCGCAAGTGACATATCTTCTTTCTTCAACACACTGGGCTTTGCTTGAAGTCCCAGAAATGATATAAAAAGGAAATATTCTCACCACTGACGTCCGCATACATCTGCTTCACAAAGTTTTAAATATGGAATCCAACGTGCCGAAGCTTCTCTCTGGGCTTTGACAGCGCTGTAGAGCAGTGGTCCAGAATAAATTCGGATGGCCTCGGGTTCTAAATCTACACCTTAATATATCTAATCTAAACCCTAATATATTCAACAGGCTTCTGTATCCCGCCACCATCTGAATGCGGCCAACGCCACTGGGAATTAAACCCGCGTGCGCGTAACCTGAGCCCCCACGCTTCTTATGCTATATTCATTAACAAAAAGCACGCATTCTGCAGTCTATTTGGTGAACATCCTGCCACGCCTAAACAAACTTCGTATCAATACGGTGTCAGCATGCCTCATGTGACTGCACTCTCTCAGGTAAACAGCTAATGCGTTTTAATTCTTACCGATTCATGCGAGAAGCTTTATTTCGTTTGCTGCTTCATTGACAAGTTACAAGACCGGCCCGACCTAATTAGCGTTCATTTCCACTATTCGCACCACACCGTCGTCATTCGGTCACCATCACTTATGCCATGGAAAGAAGCACGACCCGTACTGCCGTCAGGAGGAGGCGGCTGCTATTGGCTGCCGGTATAGCGAGCAATACCGCAGGAAGACGCGTGCTCCGAAAACAACAAGAATTGGGCCAGGAAGGAAGGGACGACGCAGGCCTGGTAAAGCCCGCGACAGTATCGCAAGAACGGAATTGGGATTGACGCAGGCATACTGATCTGGCAAACAGAAGGAGAAACGTTGCATTCGCGATCTAGAGAACGAAGAGCCAGAGCCCACCTACTCGGACGTTACGAACGGACCCCATGGGATCTAGTGCCTGCTAGTGTGCTGTCGTCTACACGGCTGCCTATGTACGCCTGGGCGAACACCCACACACAACCACGCGGTGCAAGCTGCAAGCTCACCGCGATGCTTATTCCAGGAATTCCCCCCTCCAACATGTTTTCTTCTTCGTTCATTCTCATTCTCGTGACGTCCCTGTCAGTGGTCGTTTCGAGCTGGATGCATATATTCCTTCTGGGCCCCTACTCCTCTCCCTCGCGTGTCTCTTCCAGAGCTTCCCTATTTCTCACGATTCACCAGTCGCTTCACGACCGGCAACTATTCTCTTCGTGCGGGGCGCAGGATTCCGTCTTGTTTGGTCTCTCTGCGGGAGCTACCTAACGTCGTTTCTAGGGGGTCCTCCGCAAGGTGGGCAGCCAGATGGTGATCTTCTTGTCGATAGCGCGCCTAATTCTCGTCTACTGTTAATTATTTGGATGTATTACTTTGCTGCGCAATATTGTTCCGTACACTATTTAATGTGAAAGTTCATACCAAATTACGCTAATGCTGGTTCTATGGCCCATTCTCAATTCTTGCGCATTGCAGTGTCAGTTTTTCCTGCCTTCCAGCTGAAGTAATACAGATTACTAGCGATATTTCCGCAAAACGTAAAGTTGGAAGTTCAGTGCCTTATTGAACTAACTGAAATTTTACAATGTAAATTGCGTCAGATAATTCGTAAAGTACGATTTACACAAAAGCTGCAGACATGATAGCTTCGGATTGTAATTCGAATATATGCGAAAACATATTTCGGTTACACGGAAAATCAAACACAAAGCCATTTTCAGCTGTCATTTGAGTTCTGTCATAGTGGCCACGGCCGCTAGGTGGAGGTGTGGTTTTCGGACAGTACTTGCTATTATGTCGACTGCGGTCGCAGCACACACTGTGCAACAGATGCAACTGGCAGAGTGGCCACGCATCAAATGCACATACAATGTGTATGCACTTGCGTCACGCGCGCAGGCACGTGTGCAGAAGTGGAGCATACATTTTCATTCTCCTAGGCCCTCCTCCTAGCGCCACTACGTTAGTGAACCGTTTCAATTTCTCAAAGTAAATTGCGTGAGAAAATTCATAAAGTACAACTTACACCCGGATAGCACATGATTGCATGATTGCGCATAGCTCATGATAGCTTTGGATTGCAATTCGAATATAGGAAAATAACGGCATCGTCACGTGACGATATTGCCTGATGACGTAATCTGACAAGGTGATAACGTCAAACGTGACGCGACGCGATGACGTCTTCGTCAAATGATGATGTCACCTGATGGCGTCATGTGAGGACTCTTGGGGAAGCAACGCACTCTGCACTTCCCGCTTCTTTGCACTGTCTCCAGGATCGGCGGAGACACTGCAAAAAACACGAAAAAGCCCGACCAACAAGAAGCCAACAGCTTCGCTGTAAAACGCTATGCAATTACGGCACAACAACGGTATAGAAGATTATGCAAATCTCAATGCAGTGTGGGCATCGATTCTATGGAGAGCACTCAGGTAGATATCTATCTAGCATCGTTTGCAGTTCTGCGAAGCATTACCAGATGGGCCAATGATGTTTGCGTAAGACAAGCAATTGTGCGCATGACGGGAGCATGTGAATGTTGAAATGCAAGAAGAATACGACGGCGATGATAGTATGCAGCCGAGACTTTTTCTTTTACTCCGGCGAAAAAAGGCTACAACCAGTTTCGTTACGACCTGGACCGTTCAAGGTCGGAACATAATCGTGCCACCTTGAACCTTTTTATCCACTGCATGTGATGGAGTACAGGGCCTCACGAAAGATATAGCTGATTTGAGGGCTGAGATCAAGGAGTTAGTGTAGCTTAATGTTCATTTCAAGGCAGAGAACGAAAGGTTGTCACAGAGAGTAAACGAACTAGAACAGTATAAAAGAGCCAATACTTTAAAAATTAAAGGCTTGTCTGGTGGAAATCACGTCATGATAGTGATAGAAAGAATTGGAGTAGCAGTTGGCGAGAGCATTTCAGCAAGTGACATTGACACGTGTCACTGGGTGTCAACTGCTAAGACTGGCGTCAAAAACATTGTTGTGCGCTTCGTGCAAAGAATGAAAACAAACCATGTTCACATGGAAGCAAGAAAGAAGCAGCTAACTTGTAAAGATTTTGGTCTCACATCAGACAACATAGTGTACGTCAACGAGCATTTGACGCAACAAAACCAAAAAAAACTTATCGCGTCTGCGTGACAGAAAACGAAGGAAACAAAGTGGCAATATGTCTGGACTGACAATGGCGTGGTACTTGCTCGGAAAGATGAAGGCTCGCCCATTCTGCGCATCACCACTAATGAGGACTTATCTAAAATGGCCTATTGATAAACTATGGCGCTGAGATGGCGTCTACTCATTCATCTGGTCTCCAAGTGACAGACGCTTACTATGACATGGAAAAGTTGAACAAAGAATATTCGGGATGCCAGATGTTATCCTGTATACATAATTATATAAGAAGCATTAGAAATAAGTTGGATGAAATGGATGAGTTAATACAATCAAAAACCGAAAACTTATTGTGCTTTTCACGGAAACATGGGTAACTGCAAATGATCCTGTTCCACAGTTCTTAGGGTATAGGTCGCACCATATAAGAAGAGAAAATAAAGCTCGTGGAGGGGTAGCAGTTTATGTTAAAGAACCGTTGAAGGTAGATGGTATTGAAGAGTTTTCTATTATTACTAATGATGTAGAATGTTTGACCCTGCACCTAAATAAAACTGTTGTAAGTGTCGTATACAGGCCACCAACTGGAGACAAGGCCACATTTTGTAGTTTTACGGAAAAGCTATTGCCTTTGACCCGATCGACTAGTGAGACTTGTGTATTTGTGGGGGATGTGAATGTCAACATGATCACTGATGAAGCATGGTCATTGAAATTTAAAACATTGTTTTCTTGTTATGGCTACAGTAATTACACTACTGCACCAACAATGGTAACAATCCATACTGCTACATTGTTAGACATATGCGTTCCAAACTTAAATGAATGTGATGTGAAGTCGGGAGTACAAATAGCAGATGTAAGTGACCATTTACCTGTGTTTAGTCTTATACCTAAAGACCCTGACAAACAAAACAAGGACTGCAAACAGCGATTTCGCCGAATAATCAGACAAAATACTTTAGAGCAATTACAATGTCTCCTCCGGTGCGTAGACTGGCAAGAAATATATGATGAAACAGATGTAAACAGAGCGTTTGCTCTGTTTCAACAAAATGTGCTCGCATGCTATGATTTGGCTTTTCCACTTCAGCCAGCGGTTTCTGGAAAGAAACATAAAAATCGCGCAAACCTTGGGTCAACAAAGACTTGTACGAACGGATCAAAAAGAAAGACGCTATGTCTCACACCTTTATCCGTACGCGGCAGCCTGACCTATTCGTGACGTACAAAAATTTTAGGAATAAAGTACAGTGATTTAAAGAAAGCGGAGTGTGATTACTATGAGCGCCTTTTCTCGAATATACGAAAAATCCAAGAAAAATATGGGATGCTGTTAATGAAATAACAGGGAGAAATCGAAACACGCATCCGCAATTGACACGCTTAAACGGGCGGGAAACAGAACGTGCTGAATTGGTTAGCTGCCTAAATACGCATTTTTTTAACGCTGGTATAAACCCCGAACACGTTGCAATTGGAAACAATCACACGTTTTCCACGCCACATGTATCAAATTCACTTTTCTTGAAACCGACTTGTCTCGGTGAAGTAAGTGATCTTATCAAGACTTTAAAGCATGATGTTTCAGCTGGCGTAGACGGTATCAGTCCTATTCCGGTTAAATATATGTCACACGAAATAGGGCCAGTGCTCGTGCATGTGTCGGAAACACATGCTTTCGCTATCTACTGTTTAATTTCTGGTAGAATGTTCACGCCACTGTCGAACTGTGCATGGGTGGTAGGGCCATTGTCAAGCTATCTCTTCGGCCTTTAGACGTACTTTCCCCTGACCTGTATATTGTGTCGGAAACAATATAATGAAATGAAATGTTATAAACTTGTCTCTTAGCACAGGCGTCTTTCCAAATGAGTTTAAGATAGCGCGTGTCAAAGCGATTTATAAAGGGGGAAGTGCAGACCAATTGTTAAATTACAGGCCGATTTCAGTTTCCACTGTATTTTCAAAACTTCTTGAAGGTGTTATGTATGCAATATTTTCAAATGTTTTTACGAAACACAATGTTATTGCGCAATACCAATACGGTTTTCAAAAAAGTACGTCAACCGAGCAAGCTTTACTGGCTATTAAAGATCGAATAATTGCAAACATCGAACAGAAAAAGGTAACGCTTGGCATGTTTTTGGACCTGAGAAAAGCGTTTGATTCGATTGAGCACTATATCTTAACTGAAAAATTGGAAAGATACGGAGTACGAGGCGTTGCAAGTGATTTGATAAAAAGTTATATATGTAATAGACAACAGTTTTTCCAGCTGGGAACTACCGCATCTGACATGCTTACCCTACATCAAGGTGTGCCAAAAGGTTCAAAGTTAGGACCGTTACTATTTCTAATTTATGTTATTGATATTACAGATTTACCAGGTTCCCAAACGTTAGCAATGTATGCAGATGATACAAATGTGTTCTTTGCACCCAGTAACACAACAGAATTACAACAGTGTGTAACTGAATATACAACTTTGTTATCTGACTTATTGGCGACCAACAAACTCCAGCTGAACGCAAATAAAACCTACATTATATTTAGGGTGCTTAATAAAAGAATTGAGCGTACAATAGAAGTAAAATTTAACAACTTCCTTATTAAACCGTTTAAACAACAAAACATTCTGGGAATACATCTTAGTGAAGAATTGTCGTGGAATGCATATGTGAATTCCTTTTGCGGTGAATTATCAAAAAAACATCGGTGTAATCTATAGAAGTGCACACCTGATCGTTTTATATGGCTGAAAAAACAACTGTATAATGCACTTATTTATTCAAAGCTTTGCTACGGGATATTGGGTTTGGGTACAACCACCACAACAAATTACACGAAATTGATTACCTCACAAAAAAGAGTTATTCGCTTATATGCAAATTACTATGGCTGCTTTTCACCCCCCATCTAAGAACCGGTCCAATATTCCAAAAATATGATATGCTGCGTGCGGACAGGATATATTATATGCAAATTCTTCTAGAAATCGGAAAGAGAAACCTAGGTGCACAATGTAGTGAACGTAACATCTCCGGATACTTCTTGCGACACAGCACACGACACACACCAAAAGCAAGGACCAATTACGGAAAACAAACATATCAGTCCACAAGAATAATGAACAGATACGGTACATCTGTATCCTTAAATACTTCTTTAAAAACATTTAAAAAGAAATAAGAGATTGGTTAGATAGGGAATATACTTTAAAATTGAATAAATGAGTGTATTAAATGAAAAATATTTCTGCCATGAATTACACGTATTTTTTTCAGGATCCACATGATGTGATTTCATTTAATATTTCTTGCGTTTTGTATTAACGCAAATATGTTTGCATCCACGTCTTGTTTCCAGTTTTTTTATATTTTTGGCGCACAATCAGGATGTGTTTTTGTTTTTGTTGCGCAAGTTGTTGCTCTATATTGCTCTATAAATTCGCTGACGTTTATTTTGTGTATAATTGTACAATTATAGCACACCATTAGAATCGGAAATGCTTAGCTGTACTTAGTTGTTGCTGTACATTGTTCTAAATATTTGAAGAATCCTATGACCGCGAACTTTCACCGTAACCAACGCTGTTGTAATGCGCAAGATTGTGCATATGTGTGTGATCTGCTGTCAAACCTGTCGTTCCTGGGGGCTGAGACCTTTGTCAGGCTTTATACCTTTAGTCCCACTCTACCCTCGTTTGAATGAACGAGAAATAAAATTCAATTCAATTTTAAAAAATTCAATATTCAATACATGCAGCGATAGTAACTACGAGGAAAGGAATAAGCCGCCAAAACACAGCGCAGGGCGGACTCGGTGCCCGGCGCAGATGGCTCCAAGATACAGCGGCCGCTCGGGCCGGCCTGAGTACAACGTGCCTCCGCCTCCCTACCTTCCCCCGCATCCTTGCGGCCTGGCGGGCATGCGCGGCCGCTTGGACCACCCGGACTAGAACGTGCCCCCCCCCCCCCCCCCTTCTCCCTGCCACCCCCCTTGAGATTAGCACGAAACGGAAAACGGCCCGCTTCCTCCCCAGTTCCCTCCCTTGCGTGCGCGAAATTCAGCCGCGATCGCCGGCTCACCCTCGCACACTTTCACTTCCACATACAGCACACGGTGCGCGGCGACGATTTCATCGTCCAAGGACTTTCTACGGAACATCACGGTTTCGTATAAATTTATACAGTTCCGTATAAATAGTTCCTAAAAATACCTTCAGCAATAATACAAAAAAAACGCGTTCCAATGCACTCTGTGAAGGTGGGTTGGACAGTGAAGCTGAAAAGGACACCTAGAACGCTTACCCATTGCGACGTTGCTTGAAATTATTCACATGACAACGTTCACATGCACTTTACTTAGTTATTAGCCAAAGACGTTTGTGCGGCCGGTGACTTGGCTTGCGGCGCTACTTCGCGCACCTATATGTATACAAAGAGTGGACCACAGACAAGCGAAATGCACTTAACCTCGAACCACAGTCGACCACACACGAATCCACTAAATTCAAATTCTGCGTTGAGAAATTTCTCCTCAAATTTAGAACTTGTATCCTTGAAACGATTTATTGCATTGTACCTTCGTCGCTTGGCCCCGATTTCGGCTTCACGAAAGTCATCGTCATCCTGCTGCGATCAACGCTTGCGCCGAGCGTCTTGAACACTATGTTCATCCGTGGCCCGAGCACGACGCCGTTGTTCACATTGTCCTCTCTGTTCTCGTCACCTCTCCTCGTATGGCCGCTGCTCTTCAGGAGCCCTCAATATATAGGTGACCTTCCCATAGGACTGTCAAAACACAAATGCAATACTTTTAGCCAGGCGCTGTTTATATATATGTAATGTAGTGAAGTCGCATCCTGTGTTACAAACTCTGGTGCCACAAACCTGCACATTAGTTTATATTTCATATGGGTGTTGACATCTCGCCCCTGTTTGCAAGTTGATTACTTTATCAATCATCCTGTGTTTTCCATTTTACCGACCGCATTATCATCCATTATGTTGACACGAGACGTGCTTTATGTTTTTCTTTATCGAAATAAACTATGTCGTATGCACTGTATCTGCGATTTGAAACTGTATGCACACTTTTCACTTCAATTTTAGCCTGCGATTCCAAAACCTCCGGTATTGGCCCACTAAATTTTTTAAAAATGTATTTTTGCCCACGGACACAACAAATGCATTGCGGGGTAGAGGTATACAGGCTTACAGCTTGCGCAATGCACGCGCATGTTCTTATCCAGGAGGAACACGAAGGGACAAACCGTGGCGAAATGATGATTGATAGAATGGTGGCGCCACAGGCACGTGAATAAATTTCGGGTCCGGGATAGAATACTCCCGAGAGAATAATGCATAAAGCATTAGTTCATGACCCGTGTTGCGGCAGATTAGTGCTAACAATCGCCAGTACAGCTATGTTATTCTGCTCTTACCGTGCACAAGTTGCCTAATTATCAGGTCGGACTTTTAGACTCTTTCTGAGACTCTTTCTCTCATACGGGGCAACGCACATTTGCGTTGTGGTGAGAAACGGAATGCAGCACAGGCAATGAAGCACTCCGACCAAGTGAAACTACGAAACGTTAATTGTATGTCCGGACTTAATGTTCCGAAGCCTACACCGTCGGCTATAAGGGACGCAGTTGTGCACGACTCTGCATTAGTTACGACCACCTGGTGTTCTTTTAAACGTGCACCCTATGAACGGCACACCAGCATTTTCAAATTCCGCAACCCTAGAAATATATAGGTCACGGCCGTGAGTTGAACTCGCGACTTTCTTCTCATCGGCACAAGGCCCCAGCCACTGGGTGGAATGCGCCGAACCAGATATCATTAGGGCTAACCCTGGATGCGGGGCAACAAGCGACCCCTCCTTTATGGTTAGAGCTTTACATTTAGAGGAAAGTGGATTGTTTGGTCTGGTTCACTGTGCACATACACAAAAAAATAGAACTTTGAGACGATGGCCTTCTTTCAGCACTGTAGATAGCGGTCCCAAGCAAGGGCTTAAAGAGAGTGTGTGTGTATAAGAGAAAAGGAAGAATATAGTGTCGCTGTCAGGTAACCGCGGTCCGGCCAATGAAAAAAGTCAGCCAACTCGGACCCGAAGAGGTACGGTTTCGAGGGCTTGGATGAAAGAAAAGCTGAAATGAACCTAGGATTTTCCAGATAAGAACTTCGTGGATGTGCCCGCACTTTCTTTAACGCTACGCAAGAACCCATCACCAAGTGCTTCTCTTATTGGAAGAACCCCGACCACCACAAGAATGGCGTCTCCTTTCAGAGTTGTGCTCTACTGATCGCCTTTAAGAAAGAGGCACTGCGCAGATATCAATTTTACTTGCGGCTGAGCGTCTCTCCGCGCTTTCACGAGAGATGATCGGAAAGAACAAAAACATAAAAGTATATGAAACGCAAAAGCATGGCGAAGAAGGACGCACTACAGGGGCTTTCTTTTATGAATCTCGGAAGAACGAACGCACAGAACCGTTTCCAAAACTCGTCTTTTTGTAAGGATGGCGCACACCGCAACGGCCAGAATAAAACGCGAAGCTCAGGTTTTATGACCTGGCTTCAAAAAAAAGTGCGCGTTCTATTTTTATTTATTAATATTATTTTGGTTACTTTACCCGCAGCTCATTGTGTTCCGTTGCCTTGGGCAGTGGACTGTGGATGCATTGCCCAATAGTTCTCCCAATGGGAGGTACTCGCCTTCGTTCCGCTTCAGTTCTTTATGATGCGTATCTTGACTTTTTTTACATCACAGCTCTCATTTGGATATATTATTGCGATAGCAATTATATGGACACTTCTACCGGATTTCTGCCGTCGCCGTCGTCGTTGCCGTCGCCGTCGCCGTCGCCGTGAGGTTCCCTATAGATAAAATCTTCGCCGCGCGCCGTATGCCCGAGCGGAAGCGTGCGGGAACGCGCGCTTCACGGAGAGCGAGCGCACTCAATCACCCACGCGCAAGCAAGGAAGCGGGAAGCCAGCGCCGGAGGGAGCGCGGGGGGGGGGGGGGGGGGCGCACTTCTACGCTGCCAACAACCGCGCTCGTCGCTCTTCCGCACCGTCTCTTATCTCCACACGGCTCTGACCTTTATGCGCCGTGCATTCGCCGCTCAGTTTCCGTTGAAGCGATAGACCGCACATACCTTCGCCCGCTGCGGCGTATATACGCTCGCTGCCAGCGTTTTGACAGTCGTTGTCTGCAGTCGTTCAGTGTGATCTCTTCCTGTTTGTTTGTGCGCGCTCACACCACGCCTGTTCAATCAGTTAGTAATAGTCGGGCCACATTTTCCAACGCACGCTACACATGCAATGCTGCCCGGATCGGCAGTGCAGCACTACAGGTGTGTCCCTTCGCACGCGCTGCCAACGGGAAGCGCTTCTCATCAACATCACGGTTTCACACGCGCCTTCTCGTGGTCATCGAGTCTCTCTTCATGTCGCTCTACTTACGCCGCAGCACACCTGCTTACTTAATCAGCTCATGTTTACTACAATTCATATTGCTACCAAAGCCGCTCACCTTACTTCGTATGACATTGCTGTGTTGTTATCGCATTCATTGCTTCGCCCTTAGGGCGAAACTGTGACATTTTTTTTTACATAACCGAGATTATGTACTGTGGCGTCGCAAGGCAATATTGTGCTGCTAATATATGCAAATAACCGAGACTACATTGCGCTGAGCCCGTTTCGCAGTACATAGCTCTGTACTCGCACATCGGTTCTGAACTGACTGGAGCGCAAAAGCGGGACTATTAGTCAACGTTTAGCGGACCTTCGGTAGTCAGCATTCGCAGTACGTCCCCATGATAAAGTCAGCACTTAATGAACTAGAGTAGCCTCACTATGTTGTCTATATCGTCTCCTGGCTGTTCCAACAACGTGAACCTTCACTTCCGCCTAAGAACTCATATTTGCAAAGGCCAGTGTGATTATAAGAAGTAGTAGACATCGCAATCCTCTTTCGAACCCTGGCTCCAGACATTCAGTTATCTGAAGCGCTGTCTAGTCTCGAAGGAATCATAAATGCTAGTCAGTCGCTTCAAAAAAGGTGCACCAAGCGTCCGTAAACAAGGAGTAGGTAGGAACAGAATTGAATTTCTAATCGATTATTTTGACAGGAAACCACTGAGTGTGAACATTTAGGCCCGATCCAGATTGATCAATCGAAGCACGAAGACTGTGTGCAGAAGTCGCATAGATGCAAAGCTCATCCCATGGCACCAGGCCTATTCAATTTATCGACCAAGCGTTTATCGACAAAGCAGCAGACTAGAAAAAAAAATGTCACAGTTTCGCCCTAAGGGCGAAGCAATGAATGCGATAGCAACACAGCAATGTCATACGAAGTAAGGTGAGCGGCTTTGGTAGCAACAACACGCAGAACTGTTGTCGACGCCATCGGCGTTTTGCCCGCGTTAGCTCAAAATGCGTGCGGCGTTGGTGACTGTTGCTGGAGCCTCTGATATAAATAGGCACTTGGTGCCGCAGCTAAACGTCGCCTCCCTTCCCTCCCCCTCCCCCACGGCCTCTCGCGCGTCCGAAGAAGGCGCGTTTGCTCTACATATATGGTGATTGTAAAGGAGAAAAGAGACGCCTACTTCTGCAGCCCTTAAGCGAGCACGGCGCAGAACGCGCGTTTGTTCTCCGCCGTGCGTTCACTCCCCGTGAAAGACGCGCCCCTCGCGCCCTTTCACTCGCACATACAGCGTTCGGCGCGCGGCGACGATTTCATCTCCAAATGACGTCATACGGAACCTCACGGCGACGGCGACGGCGACGGCGACGCCGACGGCAGAAATCTGCTTTTGAGTGTCCATATAATTGCTATCGCAATAAAAAGTTGTCGCAGTTTCACCTGAAAGGCGAAGCATCAATTGCGATAGCAAACTTGTAGAGAGCTATACGGAGTAATGATATTAGCTTTATCAGCTGTATAAACTTAGACATGCAGCAGCATCGGCAACACGCAGAACTGTTGTCGACGCCATCGGCGTTTTGCCCGCGTTCGCTCAATATGCGTGCGGCGTTGGTGACTGTTGCCGGAGCCTCTGATATAAATAGGCACTGCGTGCCGCAGCTAAACGTCGCCTCCCTTCCCTCCCCCTCCCCCACGGCCCCTCGCTCGTCGGAAGAAGGCGCGTTTGCTCTACATACATGGTGATTGTGAAGGAGAACAGAGACGCCGTCTTCTGCAGCCCTTAAGCGAGCACGGCGCAGAACGCGCGTTTGTTCTCCGCCGTGCGTTCACTCTCCGTGAAAGACGCGCCCCTCGCGTCCTTTCACTCGCACATACAGCGTTTGGCGCGCGGCGACGATTTCTTCTCCAAATGACGTCATACGGAACCTCACGGCGACGGCGACGGCGACGACGACGCCGACGGCAGAAATCTGCTTTTGAGTGTCCATATAATTGCTATCGCAATAAAACTCTCCTCAATACGATTGACTTATCTATGACGTTTCTGCTGCACGCGAGAATGGCCACGGTCCTAAGGTGGCCTACACTAATTACAAGATGCAGACAAGTGATTTGTTAAAACTACTTAATGAGTGGTAGTGTTCACTGAATTCCGTCTGAAATTGCTTTGAATTTTTTTTCCTTTTTACAGAACCGTACGAAAGTAATTATTACGTTGAATCACGCGTTTCGAATGCTTCCTAAACGAATTGAAAAGAAAAAATATTGTAAACCAATGTGTATTCAGCTGCCACCCAGAAGGTATTAGAACGGGTCTCGAAGAAATGTGCGCCTTCACATCATATTTCCCGCAGTCTATTATCTTAAACAATACTTATTTATTCCACGTTGCCATGGTCAACAGCGACGCCCACCATTTTTGCAGATGCGACGAAATTGTTGTAGAACACATTCTTCGTCGCTATTTATCCTTCCACTGACAACAAAACGCTCGGCGTATACTAGACTCAGTAGCTTAGACGAACAAGGCCATCAATGCGCTCATGAATTTCTGGAATACCACTGCACTGTACTCCCGTTTGTAACAATACAAGTGTAGATACTCGTCTGTCGGTCTGTGCACATCGACTATTCTTCTTTCGTATAGTTGTTTCCCCGCTTCCTTCACGTGTAGGGTAGGTAACACCGGGCGCGACCATGGGGAAGCCTTTCCTCCTGTTTCTCTCTCTCGCTGTAGCAATATTCTAAATAGGTCGACGTGATCTGTACAGCTCCGTTTTAATGTACGGAAATACAGAATTTTTTATCCTCAAATTCGATACTATAGGAAACCGTAAAAGTAATTTCTGGCGTGCACTTCTGAACTATGAATCCTGGTCAACGAATTATAGCTTTACCACTCAAACTCCAAAATTTTATAAAATGAACACTGACCTCGCCTAAACACGTGGCATGTAGGCTGCGGCGATAAAACTTTCCTGTAGAAAATACACACCCAAATAACTGGTCATAAAATACAAATGACCATGGCTTCCTTCACATATTGAAAAGCGGTTACATTTTCAACTTCGATAATAGTGAGATGCGCCTGTGGCAGGGTTAATTACAATTGTACGCCTTCAGTTAGGGTGTACTTATTCGTGTATGCGATTTTCTTTCTGTCATATTCTGTGCAGTAATTACAAGAAAACAGTCACAGTTTCGGCCGAAAGGCGAAGCATCGATTGCGATAGCGAATTAGTAGACAGCTATACGAAGTCAGGATAGTGGTTTTATCGGCTGTATAAACTTGCAAACATTGGTATGCTAACTAAATTTACAAGCATGGTGTCACATGCGCAAGAGCAAACATGAACACATCACACTAAATGAGCGGGGAAACTCACTGTCAAAACGCTGGTAGTAAACGCTCCAGCAGCAGCGAGCGCAATAATCTTCGTACAGCCGCTCGAATCAATGCGAACGAAGCAGCGATAACACAGCGGAGGGCAAACTCTGTCCCCGTCACAGATGACTGTCGTGTTTCCGCGATGAACGACACAGCCTTGAACACGAACGGGAATGACCCCCTTCCTTTATTGGTCCGTAGTATATATACATGTGTGTGCATTGCCACGCATGCGCAGAGCATCGCATCAGTGACCGTGGCATGACAAGAACTAAACACGATAACACAGGAACGATTATGCCACAATGACTTTCAAGATACAGCGGCCGCCCGGAGTAGAATGCCCCCCCCCCCCTCCCTAACCCTGAGTGCAGCCGGTGATACACACCTTCTTATAAAAAAAAACCACATGACCAACTGCACAAATTTAGTTAATGTGCAATAACGATAACTTGAAATGCACATGCGTTCATCCTGCCGTCCTTTACTTTTTTTCAAGAAAGTCTGCAGCACCTTAAAGTGAAATCATGCCACTTTGGCAGATTTATTGACAGTGTGTCACAATTTGTAACTCAGGAGGTTATAGGATCAAATATTTCTTCCAATTCTGTAATGTAGCTATTATATGGGTGCGTGTTCACTGTAGTCATCATAATTACTGCTTGCATGTATCAAAAATGATCGGTAAAGTTTACCAACCCTCTACAGATGTCTGTTAGAAAGAACAACGAATACAGAAACTCTACTGGAGTTGTGCAAGTATGCGTAAGCATGAAACCACATTTTTGTTGGCCCACCACAAAACTTAACTTGGCCAACCCCCAAATTAAGTTGGCCTGCCTCGTAAATTCAATTTGGCCCACCCCCCAAGTTAATGTTAGCACACCCCCAAATTTAAGCTGGCCCATCCTCTAATTTCAAGTTCGCCCACCTCGAAATTTTAGTTGGGCCTATGTCAAAATTTCAAGTTTGCTCATCCCTACATTTCAAGTGTGCCCGCGCCAAACTTAGGTTGGCCCACCCCTAAGTTTCAAGTTGCACAACTCCAATTTCCAACTTGACCCCCCCGCCAAATTTCAGTTTGCCCTCCTCTACTATAAGCTTCTGCATGCTTTTTCTATGGAATCCTGCGTATATCTATAGGTATTCTCTGTGATCAATATTTTTAATTCTCCCTTATCGCTTATAAAGTTAACAATCATCGACATTTATGCTAATATAACGATTAAATGTCTGAATTTGCAAATTACGCATTGTTGTGCATATACAGGGCATGACACTTTCCGCGTGACGGGGCTGGGGTTCTCGCCAAAGAATGCTTACGCATTAGAACTTGAGTAACTGAGATAAAAACAAACCGCACGTGGGCAGCTTGCACTAGTGGTGCAAGGCTGGAGCAAACAGCGGAGCTGGTGATCGACCTAGCTTTTCTTCCAGGCTTCACTAGGTTTGGTTAAGTTTTTCTAGGAAATGCTAAGTGCAACTACGCATGGTATTCCGAATCGGCTCGCCGCCGACGCGCAGATTGTCGCTTGGCCGTGCGGTGCGCTTCAAGATGAGGGGCTTCTTCAGGTGTCAGGATCTTCTTCGGTCTTCCCATGTCAAGGCTACATGTACTCGCCAGAGAGTCAACGAGAGTTCTGCTGCCGTCGCCGCGGCTCCGAGCTTAATCTACTCGGTTTTGTCACGGCTAAGCTGCGCCTCCACACTTGCCTGGGCGTGGCTGGTCGAATCCTGCCGAGCCGGTGCCAGAGGCGACCGCGCACGTTCGGCGCGAACGCGGGGAAACGGGGAAACGCGGACGGCGTCGGCAGCAGTTCTGCGCGTTGCCTCGTTGGTGCGGCTACAATTTCTTTCTCTCTCTCTCTCGCTCTCATTTGCTTTTTCTCTCTCCCGAGCATTGCGCCCCGCCCATGTTCTCCTTCACTCTCCCTAACGTCCCATGTCAAGGCAACATGTGCATGGCACGGAGAGGAGGCGAAGCGCACCCTGCTCCGCAAGGGGGTTGCTAGGCAACCCAGGTGACTCATCGCGTAGCGATGTCTTTTGTTAACGCGTTATGGACTGACGGTCCGCTTAAACAGCTCCGCTGTTAAAAATGATCAGCCAGGCAATAAACTATGGCACTCGCTTACTGACATCGCCAGTTCTGCATTCTTACCAATTAGCTTAACTTTATTATATTAGCTAATAACACAAAACGATGCGATAGTATAGTGGCATATGCTCTATTATATTGAACTTTTCTTTAGCGCAGTGGGGTTTTTTGAACTTGGTTGCTCTAAACGTGGGACACAACTTGCACAAGAAATCGAAACGTCAAATAGACCAAGTACTAAACTTACGCTAATTATTTCTAAACTAGTTGCTTTATCGCACTCATTGAAAGCTCGCATCGAGCGCTGATTTTACGCGCACCATTATATCTCGCCAAGTTGAGGCACATGTATCCGTCGACTGACCCTGACTGGGCGCTGGCGCGCGTTTCTCGGAACGCGTATTCATTCATTCATTCATTCATTCATTCATTCATTCATTCATTCATTCAGTTCGTTCGTTCGTTCGTTCGTTCGTTCGTTCGTTCGTTCGTTCGTTCGTTCATTCATTCATTCATTCATTCATTTTTTTATTTGTTTGTTAATACGCTACTGGGCTCCAGGAAGGCATTACGACCACAGACAGAGCTGCGCAGTACACACCGGTGAGTACAAAGTGTTTGAATGCGCGCATCGGTTGTTGACCAATATGACTCGTCATGAGCTAACCCCAGCAGCGCTGGCCTCGTGGTCCGCGCTGCTGGGGTTAGCTAGCAAGAAATGAGGGCGCCCACTCGCGCGAATGTGTTCTCACGGAGAGGCCCCCACGACAGCTAGCGGAGCAAACGTGGTCGCGCCTTTCATTCACCTAACTGCAAGGTTAAGATTTTGATGGCTTGCTTATGTTAAAACCGGTAGTACTTTCAAAATGCATTCGAAATGAGAGCGCGACCTCGAGAACTCACTGCAAAATAAATGTTAAACGTGCAAGAAAGGGACGAGTACTCGCTGTATCACTGATTTCAATTCGTAAATTGAAATGAGTAGTGTACAGTAATTAGTTGAATTGTTAATTGGTGAAGATCTATTTTTACAAATAAGTCGTTTGATTTCATGTGCAATTAATGCCCGCCGCTTCTAACAATGTGGCTCAATAAATACATGTAGATTTGTGCTATGTCCCCCCCTCCCCCCCCCCTCCTTTTATTTTTGAGTTTAACTCTAAAGAAAAAAGGAAGAAAGAATGTGAACCTTGCATAAACTCGAGATGCAAGCGTATCAGACGCATTATTCATAATAATGCGGCCCCTTTGCCGCTAAATAAGGTAATTACGCAGTGCGAAAAACATAATCGAAAAAGACACACAGGAGCTGTCGTTTTGCTTGCCTGTTCCTTTCGACTGTCTTTCGCGCTGCTTTACTATTCCAAATGGCCAACAAACTATCACGAACTTCCATCCTCGTGAACTTTTTACCACAACACACACATGCTGACTAATACTTCCTTCCCATTTTAATGGCAGTTTCGAGAACACCTTAAAGCGTCATTATTATGTTATGTTCGCATGGGGATGTTCTTGTCGCAGAGAGTAACTCGGCGTATGCACAACGACCTTAGCGGCACATTTGAAAATATCTAAATCAGGTCACAAACGCATTATCTTTTTTTTTTATTTCGAAAGTTCGCCCAACGGCATAAACCATTAAATATAACAATGCAGGCCGGTTTCGGCGATGAACAGCAATAGTGCTCGATGGTTGCTTCCATAGAGCCATGATTCATAGTCCGGTGGTCGTGTAGGATGAAGGCCCACTGTTTTCAGGTAGCGCCGTCGGACCGGGTTAAGACCAGGGCATGTCCACAGCAGGTGTTTGATTGTTGCCGAGGACGCTCGAGCTGGGCAATATGGGCAGGTATCCGCAAATGATCCACGGAGGTGTTGTGGCCAGGCATAGGTGACCGATGGGGTAAGTGCCACCCCCACACGGAGTCTCCGCAACACCACGTCCTCCTGGCGTGTAAGGCCGCCTGGGAGGTTTGAACCACACGGTGGGATTATCTTTTTTACAAGCACCTGAACGCAATCCTAAGAGAGTGCGTTTAGTACTGTATATGTTTGCGAAATCTTTCATGACGAACTAAAGTAATGATGAGCGTTGAAATGCGGGATGAAATCTGGCCTCTGATGTTACTGAACTTGCTTCTATCTCTGGGCAAGTTGTGTAGAGTGAGAAATCCTATTCGACGACAGTGTCTGGCTGACATGCATCGCCCTCTGCTAGCGGGTCCCGCCGATATTAAAGTCGAGGGCGAGTGATAATTGGTCGCTTTGTGGCATAAGTCCCGTTTATAATGTAGACATGTATATATACCGACCTGAATAGGTGCAAGGCCGTGCGAGCGGCTATTTTTTACCCAATTGTTTTACTGCTTGTAGCGTGTCGAGCTCAACAACGGCAACATTCTCTCTATGAAAGACGTCGCAATCATAACACAATAAATTGCGCATTTCCTATAAAGAACCCCTGGTCCTATCCATCTATGTCGTTTTTCAGTACATTTTCGCCTTGCGATACGCCATTCACCCAAACGCCTCAAATATACGCGCCGCCTACGAGATATTCGGCACTATTTTCCTGACTGCCTCTCGCACCCATGCCTTAGCGTCTAGCGTGACGAATGGCTCAAATCCATTCCAGCCACACCCCGTCTAGCCCATGAATAATGCATGGTCAGAAACCATAACTAAATGCTTGCCATTGTTTTACAGCCAAGCTGTTAGTGTGTAGTTGGTCAAGAGTTTTCGGGGCATTCTCACCCGCAACACGGCAGCTGGAAAAATGCTTTGTGTTTGAGTTTCCGCATAACCGATTTACGGTTTCTCCTACGTTCGAATTACAATCCGATGCTATCATGTTTGCAGGTTGCGTGTAAGTCGTAAGTTGCACGCTCTTTGACGCTTTTTACTTTGAGAAATTCATTTATTTCTTTAACGCACTGGTGCTAGACCGAGGGCCTACAAGAATGAGGATGTATTCTGTGCTAACCGTACCGTCACTTAGCGGCCGCGGCCATTTAGACAGACCTCGCGCGGCAGCTCTAAAAAAATGGCTTTGCCTTTCAGTTTCTGCGTAAGAGACATGTGTTTTCTCAAACATTCGAATAACAATCTGAAGATATCATGTCTGCAGCTTGTGTTTAAGTCGTACTTTACAGATTTTCTGACGCAATTTATTTTAAACTATAATTTAGTTCCATAAGCACTTGCGCTTGGCGGACGGCCTAGAAGAATGAAGATGTATGCTGCACTTGCGCACACCAGCGTGCAAGCGTGACGTACGTCGCTTGCGGTGGTAGTGGTTGTCTAACGTCGTATAACACCAGTTGTGATGATGGTACTTGTCTAAAGTCGGCACTAGCTTCGCTGTACATTCCCTTGCACAATAGTTCAAATTTACCTAAAAAGGTATTTAAATTTGGTGGTCTATAGCACTTCTGGGTCACGTAAGGCAGGCGGCAGAGGCCAGTGGAGCCCTGGACTTGGGGCCCCACCCATCGAGCTCATAACCTTTCACCCCAACCCCTTTTCAATAAAGTTATTCCTCCTCCTCCTCCTCCCTTGCACAGAGTGGAATGGAGGCGGATTTTTTAGTGTACATGTGTAGTTGAACTAATCCTCCGTCGCTTCCGAATAGTGAAAGTGATGAATGTGCCGTTCGCAAAAAACTACAGAATTTCGTGCAACGAGCCACGCACAATACTGCGTAGCCGTCGTGGCCTAAAAGGAACAATAATGCAGAAACGTGTGGCTTACGTCTTGCTCAGGCAATTGCTTTAAAGATAAACGCTAAAATAAAAACGCTTTTCTTCTTTACACTGACATTGGTAATGAGGTAGCTGAGATTTCAGCAAGATATAATGGAATGATAAAATGAACAGTATCTGAAAAAAAAAGTTGGCCGCCATCCCACCATGCGAACCCGAATGTCCAGCGAAGGGGTATATCACACATCACACAAGGTTGAGCATTGTATTCACGCTGCTCTTCTGGTGTCTAATTTCCGTGGTTTACCCATGGCAGTCTTAGAATAAAGTGAATGAATTGCTAGACGGGTCTCTCTTTTATATATGAAAGCATGGTGACATCATTAAGTATTTATACATGACTGCAAAGAAAGGTATGCCATTTGCCTTCAATGGTTAACCTGGAGTTTTGTGTTAACGCCACGAAATTTTCCGACCGACGAGAGGTATACAGCTTCGCTGTATAATGTGAAAGAAGATAGACCAAATAGGTTTACCGAAAAGCCTTTTGTGAAATATCAACAGGATGAAAATTGGTATTTAGGATTCACTTCAAGTTTGCTTTAAACAGGTACCCAAAAGGAATTTTTTTTTGTTGGCGTAAAGCAACGCAACAGGTACCTCCTCATGATTGTACAGAACGTAATAGGCGGTACATCAATGTAAAACACATATTGGTACAAGATAATATTACAGCTTTCTGGATAGCAACCTTCTCAGTACCTGCCGTGGTAGCCCAGTCGCCATGGCATTGTTCTACTTAGCGCCAGATCGCGGCTTCCAGGTCATGGTTTCCACGTTATGGGTTCCAGGACATGTGTTCAATCCCAGCCGCAGCGGCCGCATTGCGAAGGCAGCAGAACGCAAGAAACACTCATGCATTTTGCATTTGGTTAAAGAAACCAAGATGGTACAAATTAATCTGGAGCCCCTTAACTAATACGGCGTGCCTCATAGTCAGATTGTGGTTTTCGTACGTGAAACCATGTAATTTTATTTTATTTACCATTCTAAGTCGGCATTCTCAGTGGAAGCAAGCAGAAATATAGCAGGAAATGCAAGAATGATTCGTGGCCCATATATCGAATATTTAGACATTCACGTATTGTAACAACGCCCAGGTGAGCCATGGAAGAGAAAACTTTGTGTGGGAACCTTGTCACCGTGAATTTTGACATCAGTTTGTTCTCTTTGTGCTCACGAATCACGTCGCAATTCGCAATTGAGAGAAAAAGATAAGCATACGCACGCAAAACAAAATAAAAACGGAGAGAAAGCATAGCAAATGTACGCAAACCTTTAGTAGATGTAAGTTAAGAACAGAGTCAACGGACGGTAAACCCTTCAAGTCCCCCAAATAATTGCAGACGGAAATTTTTCCCTAGTTTACCGGCGTTCACAGAAGATCCGTCAAGTTGACCTGAAGGCTCTTATAGCATTTGCGAAGGCTCTCCGTCTAGAGTCTCCCTACTTCTCTATCGAGGCTCTTAAGGAGTATTAGCAGTAATTCAAGTTATCAAATTAAAGAGAACACATTTTTATGTCCTCACATGCTGTTTAATCACAGTACACTGTTTATACCCATTTCGCTTCGGTTAGGTTAGGTTAGGTAAAAAATAAAAAAAATGAATGAAATTCAAATATGCGGGACAATATCGCAGACACTTATGCACGGCTCAAGTTGCAGGCTTGAGGGACAATAATGCATATAATAAATAAATGTATACGAAGCACTGTACATAATAACAGCGGCTATTTCCATGAAACATAAATCCTATTTATTAGGCAAGTTTAAAAAGTAAAAAAGTTCGAGTATATTTAACGTTGGTCCATATACCTTGGTGTGCCGTTCATTTATGTAAGTATTAAATATTTGCAAAAATGTTCCGCCTAGATGTAGTACCTAGGATGAAAGAAATCAAGAGTGTAGGTACTCAAGCTCTGGCCGTACCCTGCAATGTTTCACCTCGATACATCAGCGTCTACCCTTAGCGATCCTTTAAACATCACATGTAAAGTCTCATGCACCAGGTTTGCGCTGCCGGCCCCACTTGAGTTAGTGCACGTGCACTTGTGACACGTGCTGCTTAAATGGCGAAATCGAAGGGGAAATATAGAACAGTTTTTTTTTACACGAATGTGCTCGTAAGACTTAATATCGGAAAAAGCTTGGAAGTGGCATGTCATGGTGCTGCAAGAGACAAGGCTAGTCTTCTCCTCGTATACACTCTAAATGCGGTAAAGCCGACTTTTAACGTTTCATCGCCTTTTTTTTTTTTTTTTTTAAGGGAGTGGCCTCCACTCACACCGTCGGGGGTGGAAATGGAGGTTACAGGGACGTTTGCTCAAGTTTCAATAGCAGCGCCAATGTTAATCCTTGCTAGTGCAAGTGCAGGCGCGCAAATGGTTGCACGACCGAAGGGAGCGCGGGAAACGAGCACGTATGCACGATGACCCTTAGCCATAGAGGCGTTGAGCCGTGCTACCCAAAGAGCTGGAAAAATGAGCGCTTCTTCCTCTACGGAATGAATCTCTTTCTCAACCGCACATGAAAACCTAAACTCGTAGCACGCACGTGGAACTCTTGCGATTAACTGATACTGCTCACTCACAAAGTATCTAGCGATTTCACAATTGCCAAGCTTTGCACTTTACCAAACTTTCTTCTTCGAATATTTGTCGATATTCGATTTCGTGAATATTGGATTTCGAGAGTATTCGATTTCGTTATTCACGAAATCGAATAGAGCAGCGAAACGCAAGTATGACGCAGTGGACTGCTATCAGCGAGGTATCAAAACTTTCATTTGTTTCATTTGCAGGTAACACCTAAAGTGTTATGTTTACTGACCATTTAACAAAAATTGTAGTCGTTGCCACATGTCATGAAGTGTCGCTGTGCCTTCTATACTGACAAACGTTTTGCCATAAATGGATATGAGTTGTGATGAACGTTTCTTCCTGTAAAATTTGGATCAAATTTAACCTTTTAGAGCTAGTCTGAACTAATGGCACCTTGTTCAGTTCGTCTTCATTTTTATCTTTACGTTGGGAAGCTCTTCGGTGATGTGCCCGAATACACCAGGAATAGAGTTTTCTTATTTTTTTTTTCAGAACGCGAGGCCGCATTAGGTACCTCGTATGCAAGACCACACAAAAGTTATGTTGCACCATATATTCGGCGTAAATTTGTTCATCTCCCAAGCGTGACGACACTCCTTATTAACGGAGTCGCGCCTCACTGTCGTTATGACGTACAGCTTAATTTCTTGTTTACAGATATGGAGATCTATTGTGCTTTTCAAGGACTCAAGTATGCCACGTCGCTCAGGAATGTTTGTTTTTTAATTATTACTCGTTCTCGTTTTGCATTATTGCGTCATTCTTTTCTCAAATTTCGTATACGACGTCAAAAAGTAACCCGATCAAGACTTGTCTTTATGCTTCAAGATGCTAGCTTACGATATTTTATGAACAATGCAAGACAGGCTCCTGGAGAGAACACTTCAGTTTCTGCACCCAATTTACGATGTCATGAAGTAGCTTTTTACAACGTCTGAACGTTGTTGAAAAGTTTCGGTATCGAGAGTGGTAGAGATGGCTGTGCGATGCATAAATGTGAGTACGCGGGGAAAAATTTTTCGCTATTTTTGTGGACTAAAGTTAAAGGTCCTCCTTGACAAGATTGCGAAGAGTGTATATCGTGCATGAATTTGTTTATTCTGCACTAGCCCTGCACACAACCATGCCATGCTGTTCATAATATATTATCATTAAACAAAGTATACGCCGTAATAAAGGCGTCATTATTGGTATATGCGAGAGCCTTTCTTTGATTTAGCGATACGCGGCACCGAAGCAGAAAAATGAATTGCCGAGCCTGGTACGTATATGCATAAGGTAATAAATCGATCTTGACAAGCTGAAGATAAGTTTCTGTAAGTATTAAGTTATTTATGTCCTATTCTTTGATACCTACTGTTAATAGGTACTGCTCAACATAGATTTTAAACAGCTGACAGGAACATAAGCAAGCATGAAGCTTGAAAAAGAACGCAAAAACAAAAGATGGTGCGTTTTAGCTACTTTTGCCGAGAAGCACCATCTAGAAGCACCAGGGCAGCGCCGTAGACATTCATTCTTATCTAGAGACTAGCACTAGCCATACTATTAGGTCATCTAGAACAGAGAGGAGAATATCCTGCTAGCAATGGAAATTGGCAGCGTATTCCGAGTATCGAGAGCACTGTGACTAGAGTGGTCACAAGGTGACATATACAGTCGCCTGCGAGACTTGATTAAAATGTGAGACCGGACACACCGTCTTATGTACGAAGAATTTGCGCAATAAAAAGTCGGGAAATGAATTAAAAGCCACCAACAACCACTCCTGAAAAGCCGCCTGGGTTTTCGACACTGCAGCGTCAATTGAAAAGCCAAACTGGTACCCGACAGCATGCCTTCTCCTTCTTCTTCTTCTTATCTCGATAAATTTTCACCATCCTTTGAAGGTTACGGAAGCCTTTGGCTTCTTTCTTCCCTCTATTTTATTGCAAAAAGTGTTGTGTAAAAGATGTCTTCGTGAAAAGTTTCAACAACTCTTACCGAAAACGCCAGATATCACTCCAGTGTCTCCTGAGAATCATGTGACGCTCGTGTCCTCAACAACAACGAAACTGTATTTCGACCACATGTGTAGAATCCACGAAGGCAAAGCCAAAACTCAACGTCATCTGCAAGCAGGAAAAGACGGCGTGAGCTTCACACACGCCCCACCAGGAGCGCATCAGTGGAAGCGTGGCGCTAATGTCGCCGGGAGCCGAGGCTGTTGCCACGGAAACCGTCTCTCCGCTGGTATTTTGCCGTGGCAGACGATTCCGCCAAGACATCGGTGGTATTTTTTGTCATCGCTGAGCGTCAGGCTTTTTGGAGGAGGCCCTTCTTTCCTCCGTCCCAGCACTGCGCCTTTGCTTCGTTCGATTTTATTGTTGTTGGTTCGAAGGCACGTCTCTTTTCGGCTGATTCTTTGTTTTGACCATTCGTGCTGGCTCTCCCGGGACCCTGCCTATTCCTTGTTAAATAGGGCACTCTGTCTCAGGTTTGCAATGCTGCATGGGGAAAATAGCCTGTTTGACGTTTTTGTTTGCGAGGATTCTGAGCGCGTTGCGCTAGTTAGAGCTGGTGTTTCTAAGATACCCCTTAACTACTGGCTCAGCTTTCGTTTCAGCGGTAGTTATGCTTTTCTTCCTGTATATCTCACGCAGCAATAACTTCTATCGTACTTTACCTTGGAAACACGCTTTACTTTACCATACAAATCATGAGTTTTCCCTTTAGTTATGTCGACCACAAGATAGTGGACGTGTTGGTGAAAAGTTTACCAGCGTTGCGCGTTTAGGCTTTTTTTAGCATTGCACAAATTAGGGGTTATGCTAACATAGTTGATATTCAAATCGACGATGCTATGACGAAGTCATAAGCATTAGCCATAGGATTCGGCTACACATAAATATGATATATGTGTGTCTGTCATTAATTAAGCGCTAAAACATCCAAATAAGACTGCTATTACTATATATTACAGACCAGGAACAGTCACATCTGCTTGCTATCGTCATAAGAAAGGGTTTATCTGGTTGTTCACTGAGAAAAAAGTAAAGCTATCAGAATTGCACTCGAGAAGTGGGAAATGATCAGCGATCTGTGAAGTTTCCAAATTGTGCACGCTATTTACGAGGTGTTCACATTTAATTTTTCCGGAATTCAAAAGAAAATTGCCTTTGGCAGATAGCATAATTCTTGTCCTAGCACCAGAATATTTCAAGTGGCGGAATTACTAGTAAGAGAAATGAACAATTATTCACTTATTCACTTCCTAATTTCTTACTTTCAGCACATATTGCCATTTACGAATTCTAGCTGGTGAGCTCGCAAGACGTATCCACTTGAAGTGAATGTTCAGGATGGTTCGAGATATGCACAGCGAAATTCTGGGGCACAGAAATATGCACAGCCTGCCAAAACCACGATATGATTATGAGGAACACCGTAGTGGGGGGCTCCGAAAATTCGACCACCTGGGGATCTTGAGCGTGTCCCCAATGTACGGGACACAGGCCCATTTGCATTTGGCCGCCGCGAGATATTCATTTGTTTCATTTATTTATTTACCACACCCCTAATGGCCCTCATACAAGGGTATTACATGGGCGGGGGGGGGGGGGGGGGGGGACCCATACATATGCACGAGAAATATAGTGCTTGAAGTACCAGTTCAAAGTGTGGGCGTTACAGTTACCTGTGTCGTTGAATGCATAAAAGAGCATTTTTTGTTGAATAGGTAGGTGGAACAACAGTGCATTTTTACAGCGAGTTTAATGTCGGATATCCACAAACTTGTGTCATTCTGGAAATTCATTACAAGTGGATACGGTGGCAAAGTCACATGTTAGAACTCGTAAATTGTAATATGTGCCATAAAGGAATTATTTAGAAAGGTAATTAGTGAGTTCTTTATTATTTGCATATGCGTTTCGATTTCTCCTGAAAGTAATGTCCACCTCTCCGAATAATACAGCTCTAGAACTAAACTATGTTATCTGTGTGAGTCCATTTTTATAATTCTGAAAAACTTAAAAATGATCACCCCGCATATTATTTATGAAAAAAGAAATTTCAGTAAAGCATTTTATTTTTCGCCCATAGGTGCGTCTAAACACTGTCAAGATAAATGAACCATTTGAGAAAACTAAGCTGTACGCAGACTAATGTGAACCAATTAGTATAATCATGTTGAATTTTTACAGTTTTCTTGCTTGATATGTAAACATGAAGTAAACATGGAGTACATTTGAGTGTTGACTTCTCCTTAGTCCATCCAGGGGCATTGAAACGCACTAAGTAAATTTTTCTTTGATGTACACGCAGAAAAAAAAAGCCATATAGAATAGCACAATATGTTCTTGAAGTTGGCCAATAGGCCATATTGGCCAGAAGTATTTTGGGGACGCGTCTAAGTGCGTACATTTTATTTTGTCTTCATTCCCGGTAAAGCTGTAAAAGCACAAGCTAGTGCCCATCTAAAAAAATTATGCAAGAGGCATCAGATCCTTGCCTTTTACCGTTTAATAACGCCGTAGCAGGAGTGAAGTCATTGAGAACACCAGTCCCGGGCTGTCACCACGGTTGTGATAGCCACATTCGCTCACAATATTATAGTAGGGAATGCAAATATGCTCTTACACGTATGATTCGCCATGCACAGTGCCAAGGATGCACCGATGAGCGCTATCCAATGGCCTCTGTACTTGAATAACACATTTTTTTTATTATGCGCACGAAAGCTGCAGATTAGGAATAAGCAAGAGCCTCACGTTAGTGCGAGAGACTTACGCTAGCCGAATATTACGTCAAAGGCCACCTGAGGCTACTGCAGTTACGTCACCGACGTTGTGGACTTGTGAGCGGCGGCACTATACGTCGGCCAACCGTGAGGTCGTCTGTGTTCTCGTTTGTTTTGGTGATTTCTTTTAGCACACACACCCAGTGGCCCAAGCTATAAGACAACTTAGACCACTGAGTCGGAGTATACTGCGTGACGAGTACCGCATGACGATAGTCAGATCATGAAGCTTGAATGACGACGATTGAACGACCACGACGGCACAACTATGGAGGTGTGACAACGAATACATGACGGCTGCACGACGGCGATAGCGTGATGACGATGGCATGACTATATCATGACGGCATCGCGAAGCTGGAATGGCGACATGGGAACGACCACGACGCCATCATGGCCAAAAAGTGACACCTAGTAGATAACTAAGCAGGTAGATAACTCAGGTCACTCGGTCAGCGTAAGAGGATAGATAGATTGATAGACAGACAGACAGACAGATATATATATATATATATATATATATATATATATAAACAGACAGACAGATATATAGATAGATAAACAGACAGACAGATATATAGATAGATAAATGGACAGACAGACAGACAATTCAAAACGGCTGAAGTAGAATAACAATGCTATTTGCAATAATAAATACGAGGAACGAAAAAATACGGCTTAACTGATCGATGGAAATTGTTTATAATGGCTTTTTTCATTGAAACTGCAAATCGTGCCTACTAAAGCGGCTCCAACAAGTCTTAAGCTTAAGGGCAAGAAAGCGGCAGGTCAAAAAAAATGATGCTACGTAACTGATCTCTATAAGCGGCGTTATCGCCAAGAGAATCTAAATAATCGAGGAGCAGTTGCTAGTCAACTTCCGAGTAGATAAGCAGTCTCTAATGGATGAGCTTCTATATAAATGCATGGCAAAACAGAAGTGATCTTTCGCAGCGTACCTTACCAAATGTTTAGATTTTTTTTGAAAACTGCAATGTTTAGTCAAATTGCATAGTGCAGTTTAAAGAAAGTATCACAACTGAAGAATAAATACGATACCGCAATTCTGTAAACCTAACTTGCCGAAATATTATTTTGGAAAATCGATGACCAAATTATTTGCATGACTTTTACAAAAGCCTTGTAATCCTTGTGACAATTTCATGCAGACTGTTAAGTTTGTAGCATATTTTCGCGTTATTTCTTGCATTATCAATTTATAGGCTCTCCCACATTTAGTTTACAGAAATGTCATATCTGTTCGTTGTGCACGATTATCGGTCCATGAACGTTACGATTCATTGTTTTTAAAACTTACCAATTTCCACATTTTCTGGCAAAAAATCGGCGCAATAAATCGAAGTGCTGATTGTTGCAGTGGACAGAGTTCACATTTATTAAAAACAAAAACAATTATTGAGATTCGTTCAACGGTGGTCTGACCACAGCTACTAGTATGAATTTTGCAATTATCATTATAGGGAAATCCGAGTTTGCTTTGATGTAAAGTTTCTTCTTAATATGTGGCCATTATTAATTCAGCCCCCGTTCAGGTGCCGCGCACCAATAAAACAGCACAGGGGGTTCAACGATATTTAGATGTATTTAGTTTTGTATCTGAAAGCGAAACGTGCGTTGACTTCACTGGAGAAAATGTCCATTACTGTTGCAAAATGGCTGTTCTACACGCCGTTTGGATGGCGTGTACAAACGCTGAAGAGGAAGGTTTACAAAGAAGAGAGATTACACATTAAAGAGCATGGCATTGTTTTTCTAGCAAGAGGAAGAGCAACAAGCAGCTAAGAAGAAGGAAAAGGATATGAACGAAAGGCTGGGTTGAAAAGAAAATGTGGTGGGAAATAGAAGGCGAGACGGAAAGCGATGAAATGACACATCTACAAAAAACGCAAGAGGTTCCGAAGACGTCTGAGAGATACTCCCGCCAGCTGGGCATAACCATAGCTGTGACATGGTAATCAAGTCATTAAAATCCCATTAATCTGTCTTCAGAGACAGGAGTCAGAGCCTATGCTACTCTTCGCTGGTTTTCTGCGTTGAAATAAGATCAACGTCGAAGAGAAGCGAAGAATGATAAACAGCTGCGTGCGGTGACAAAGAGGACTCAGCGAAACAGGCAATGAAGACAGGTTGCCCTTACCTTTGTAGGGTGCGCAGTATCTTGGTCATTGTACAAAATAAAGGTTCAAAAAAGCGTGTATCAAAGAGAGAGAGAGAAAAGAAGAGAGAAATTAACATCACAGGGCGATTAGCGGGAACATGAAGCAGGGATAAACTTTGACAAAGGGGAGCAGACAAGTGGGGAACGGGGGCGCTCAGGCAGGTACACGGCGAAGAAAGCCCCTCGTCCTGACTTTTCGCTGCGCCCTCAGGCGTGGCGTGCGTGCGGCGCGAAAAATAGAAAAAAAAGAACCCGTAGCAAGTCGGCAGGCTCGGCGACACCGCGACCTAGGAACGAACGAGTGGCCGACGAAGGAAGAAGAGGAGTCGCGCCGACGACGCCTAGCTAATTACCTGTCCCGATTGCGTCTTCTCCGTTTGCTTTTGTGCCGACGCGCGCACAATGTAGCCGCATAGTTGCGCCGACAGAGTTCGCCACTGATGCGGCAGAGGACATTCGACCCGTACATAGGTAGAATATACGGCGCCGCTACTCGTTCCAGCTTTCCTTACGAGCACTACGCATTCATCGTAATCGCTCCTCGTGCGAGACTTTGAAGTGAGAGCGCGCGGGCGGAGTTTTCAATGTGAAACCTTGAGAGATATCACTCCACGACAAGTTTCAATACTATGTTGTGTAAGAGAGAGAGAAAGAGGCAAGCGAAAAATATCGAGGTAAATCACAACGCAAATTTTGGTTTACTATTCTCAACTGAACACTGGGAAGGAGGAAGCAGAAAGATAAGAGAAATTGTGGCAGAAATGATCCAAGATCAAATCAAATCACTTCATTTATTCCAAAATACAGTTTGAAAACACATGCTGGAGCAAGGAGCTGGTTTAAGCGGGCCCTAGCAACCATGATGAGACAGTAGTTTGATAATACCATCATTAAAATAGAAATACAAGGCAGTGTAGTACCAAGGAATGTGTTAAATAGGATAACTACGAGTTGAGCACGTTGCAACGCATTGTGGTCAGTACATCATAATTAGAACATACAGTGATTTTGGTAAAGAAGACAATGATGACGCAACTATCAAAAATAGAAAAGAATGTAGAACAAAGGAATAACAAAGGATAGAATTTTAACAATGTACAATGATTACACAATAGCGACCGTACAAGAGGTTTAGTAATGCCAAACAAGGATAACGAATTATGATTTAGAACATACTAGGAATACTCGGAGTAGTTCTAAGACGCAGCACAATTCGTCAAAAGATTTGCGCATGAACAAAGTGCTGTTTTACCTGACTTAACGTGTAATGATTTGTGTCGATATGATTATTTAATAGAAATGTTAAGTTATTTTCTGGCGTCAGCAATTTACAATTCATGCGGAAATGTAGAAAAAAGCATGTGGGATCACTCGTAGTGTTAACACATTTCTTGTGAAATTTTCATGACGCGAATGTGGTTATAAGTTCGCCAAATACACTAGATGAGAAGCGGAACCAATATAAATTTTGAAGTAACAAATACATTTTACAGTAACAATACTGTATGTGCGGAAGAATACTCTGTGTGCAAGAGGTAAATATTTCATATGCAACAGATTACCCTGTTTTAAAGTAAGATTCCTGGTGACGTTGACAGCAGTAGTCATTGCCCACACTAAATTGCAGTAAATGAGATGTGATTGAAACAATGCACAGTATAGAAGGCATTTAATGCGAACAGGAAGAAAAGCATGATCGCGTGATATAATTCCCGCGAGAGATGAAAGCTTTTATTGCAATAAAAAAGTTCGCAGTTTCGCCCGAAAGGCGAGGCATCGATTGAGACAGCAAATTTGTGGGCAACTATACGATATAAGGATAGTAGTTTTATCTGCAGCATAAACTTGTTAACATAGGCTCATCAACTCACTGAACAAGCATGATGGCACGCTCGCAGAAGCAAACATGAACGCTGAACAAATGAGTTGTGGCGCAAGGAAAGAAGAAGGAAAACCAAGGGGAGACAGGATAGGGCGCCAAATCCTGTCTCCCCTTGGTTTTCCTTCTTCTTTCCTTGCGCCGCAACTCATTTGTTCAGCTATGCACCAACTCGCCCAACGCACTACCTTACCAAACATGAACACATCTCGATGACCGCGGAAACTCGCCGTCAAAACGCTGGAGTGAAGAAGCGCGGCTGCGAGCGAATTGATCTTCGGGCTTGCCCGGGCCGCAAGGCACAGGGAGGGGGGGGGGGGATTGGGAGGGGGGCTCGTTCTACTCCGCTTCGCACCGGCGGCCGCACACTCTGGTGCGAGTCGCTCTATCTGGAAAGCCATCTGCGTCGGAGAGACAGTCCACCACGTGCTGTGTTTTCGCGGCCGCGTGGAGTAAATCGTGCCCTCCCTACACTCCCCCCGGTGCGTTGCGCGCGACTGGAAGACGGCGCGCTTCTTACTCCGCTTCGCACCGGCGGCCGCACACTCTGGTGCGAGTCGCTGTATCTGGAAAGCCATCTGCGTCGGAGAGACAGTCCACCACGTGCTGTGTTTTAGCGGCCGCGTGGAGTAAATCGTGCCCTCCCTACCCTCCCCCCAGTGCGTTGCGCGCGACTGGAAGACGGCGTGCTTCTTTCCCTCTTCCCTTGCGTACGCGAGATTGAGCCGCGACCCCCGGCTCAACCTCGCACGCTTTCACTCGCACATACAGCATACGGCGCGCGGCGACCATTTTATCGTCGTTGGAATTTATACGCAACGTCAAGGCGATAACAGAAATGCGCCTGGAATGTCCATATAATTGCTATCGCAATAAAATTATATGCCCACTCTACGCAAAATTTCCGCCATCGCCGTCGCTGTGATGTTCTGTATAAAGTCCAAGTGCGATAAGATCGCGGCCACACGCAGTATCCTGTCGTCCATAGTGAAAGCGTGGGGCGGTGAGACCAGAAGGTTGGTGGCTTGATCTCGTGAGGGGAGAAGCTGGGGGTGGGAGATAGGGGTGTTCTATTCCGGCCGAGGACGCGGATGGCACGACTTAGCGCGGCCACGCAGGCCCTATCTCGAATACAATCTGCGGTGGGTGCAAAGTCTAGGCACGCCGAGGGCTGATGACTTTATGTGTGCTGTGCTGTTGCAGCTTAGTTGCCTTTGAAGCAAGAAGCAGCACGAAGGGCAGTGCGATGGGTGCTGCCGCCCCTGTTCCTGGCGCCAGCTTTCTGATAGCGAGCGTCCGCTGTCATCGATTGAGATGAGTTCATATCTGCTTGTACGCACGTGCCAGCATGCTTGTTAACTTAGTGAGCGAACTGAAAAAAAATTATAAGGCCGATAAAATTACAATCCTTACTTCGTATAGCAGTTTAAATATGATATTGCAATCGCCGGCTTTCTTATAGCTTGTGTCCGCGGTGATCGAGTCAGATGAGTTCATGTTTGCTGTGTGCGCGTGCAACCATGCTTGTTAACTTAGTAAGCAAATCTTTACAAATATATAAGGCAGATAGAGTTACTATCCCTACTTCGTATAGCTGTCTAATGATTTCATATCGCAATCTATCGATGTTTCGCCTTTGGGGCGATACAGCTACACTGTTTTGCAAACCTTGATAATGTGAGCGTAACAGGCAAGTTTAGAGCAAAATGTGACACCTAGTATCATGTGTTCGTCAAGTAATTGCATTTCTGGCCCCACATAAGCAACAGAATTAGTTGAATGAAGAACTTTCGCAAGAAATACCACAGCGTTAGTTTTCAGAAGTTGATTTTTAACTCATTAGAAAGAGACCAAGTGCCATTAAGAGACCAAGCCTATTAAGTATATTGCATTTTGCGGTCAAGTCACCTACGTTCCGTCCAGAAAAAAAGTACGGTAACGTCATCCGCAATATAATGAAATGTGTTGCTGTATCGGTATTGAAAATACACTCGTTGAGGTGATAAATAAGGACGGCCCCATTTCGCTTTACTGAGGCACCTTAGTTGACACTGCGAGGAAAGAAGAATTCGCACCCGCCAATGCTTACTTACAATTACTTTTGTTACTCATTCCAGAAAAAAGTTCAAGCGCTTTCCCATGAATTTCCTAGAAACTCATATAATAAAATCTCATGGGTAAATGCAGTTGAACTCTTTATCGAAATCTTCAAAAATGGCATATTTGTAAACGTTATTTTAAATGTTTTTTACTTCATAATAGGGCATTTTCAGTTGAGCTATCTTTTGTAAGTCAAGAGACACCGTCAGATTGCTTTTGTTTTTCGAAACGCTTAGTTACAAGAGCACAAACAATTTTTCTTTCAAGGCCCTTAGAAAATCGAGAGGTAATACTGATTGGTCTGCAGTTTTCAGCCTGATTCTTTCACCGCCATTGTAAAGAGGCTTTCACTTTGGCTTTCTGATCACTTGAGGGAAAACACCGGACGAGAAAAAAAAACATATTGAATATATGCAGCAACAGCAGATACGAGCAGTTATAGAACATATTTGCCAAGTTTAATTTAAAATTGTATGTGTTTAGGCTCAGCTATTTTTTAGATTCATGAATGTCCTTTAAACTTTTAAATTGTCTGTTTATACTACAAACAAACTGTCAGCTCAGGTAGATATTACACTTCTAGCTGCAGGCCAACCTATATTTGATACCCCCGGTTGGCTAACCACTAGTATCTGCCAGTAAGTTCTTGACCATCGTGAAAAATTTTATCAGGCATAGAATTGAATCGCCGTCGACCTAAAACTTTGTTTATCGATTTCCGCGCAGCGTCAAAGTGCCTGATAAGAATGTCCGCGAAAAGTTTATTTTAACTTACCGTTCAGCATTACCCTCATTCTTGATTTTCCTAAAATTATTGAGCACTCCTTGTACGCGAGTGTGCAGGAATTTTCGGAAATGTTTATAATTTTTTGCTATGTCAATAATAACACGTATGACCAATGCTTTTTTCTTTCTGTGATCCCTTGATCTTGCAGAATGCAAAGTGCTTTCGCGTAGATTTGGACAAATGGCATGATGAATTCACAGTACGCGTTGTCAGCATTGGTTCTATCTAATACGCTAGACCAATAGTATGTAAATACGTGGTGGTAAAATGTTTCTATGTATTCGTTTGATATATGCTGATAAATATAAAACTGCTAGGGGGACAATTAGAGTCATCAGTCCGACGTACGTAACGCATGAAGACCAGACATTGGTTAATAACGCCGGAAGCAATAGCAGCGACATGTGAAATAACCATTCATACATTTGGAATGATAAGGTCTAATGCAAACGGAGTATGCAGTGTGATGTGTGTTGGGTTGGGACATGATATACAAACAATTGGGAAATAATTCTGTTAGTAATTGGAATTTGCCATGGTACTATATTCTAATATATAATTTTTAATGTCACCAGCACATATAAGATGATAGGTATTTGAACAATTATAATCGAGACAGAGTTCGAGAAAATCAAGAAATTGCAATATATTGCCGTTCAGGTGGGCGATCAATCTCACACATTAGTTCAAGCTTGTTTCGAAGCCCGAGTATCTCGATATCACCCGGTATTTCACTATGTGCTTGGACAAGTTTTTAATGGCGATAATTTTGTACATACATAGCGACACCTCCCCCCCCCCTCGCGCCGATTAGAACTGTTTAGTGAAATAACTATTGCAATCGTTGAGTTGCAGCACAGTGCAATCATCAGAGCAGAACATTTAAATCAAGAGAGAGGAGCCTAAACCTTAATAAAATATGTTGGGGAATTCAATGGTGGAATCGTTTTTATAAAGTGAAAAAACGTTTATGTATAAAATTAATCTGTGTGATGGGTCGTGAAACTAAAGGACTCGGGGAAGGCTACTGGCGTACTGCAGGCTAGAGGCCTAACGATGTTCAGTGCTGGGCCGCGATTTTGTAGTGATGCCTTATGACTTATTTGGAATAGTCTTATCATCCACCTGCTCACGGCCGGCTGATCCCGTTGATAACGCGAGCGGACTGTCGCTCTGACCACTGACAAAGCGCGATAAGCGCGGAAATGCATTATTACTTTAACGGCATCGCTACAAAATGCCGGCCCTGGTGAAGCTTTAAGTGTTGCTCCGTGCTGATTTGTATAGGAAGATAATTGTCAGATATCTTAGCGATTATTGGTTCATTGTGCGTCCATGGTGACTTTCAGTGATGTTCGTTCTTCTTCCTGATGACCAATCCTTGCAGTCTTTTCTGGGCGGGACAAATGTCTGAGTTATTCACCCCTTTTTTTCTTGCCTTTATATCTGCCATGTGCCCACTTAGCACGAAATTTAAACTGCATGTTGATGCGAACTTTGTTAGGGTTATGGGTAGATACAGAATGTTGAACCTAAACCTTTGATTCAGAAACTGGTTGATTGATAAAATTCCCAATCTTGGACAGAATGTGTACGATATTCTCGCTTTCTTTTTTTTTTTTTTGAACACCTTGAATTTTAACATTTGTATTTCTGGAGTACAGTTCGATATTGAATTATTAATCTCTGTGGGTCTCATGCTCTGTTCTCCAGTTTGCGTCTCATTTTATTTTACCGAGAAAACGTTCCTGGCAGTTTTATCATGTCATATTTTCCTGAAACCATCACTTTCCGTCTGTGCAAATTCAATAATTTGCGTCATGTTCCGTAGTTCAGTTCGCAATTTGAGAATATCCTTTTTTTTACAGCGCTTTAAACTACATCTTTTAATGGACTTACAATGTCTTTCTTCAGCTTAAGGAAGTCACTTTTAAGATCTTCGCTGAATTTCGCCAAAACATCTGCCCTATTTTTCGACATTTATCCCACAAAATCGTAACAAAAAGTCATTCAAAAATGTTGAATCTTGGCAGTACCAACGACAACAAGCACAGAAATAGCGTTCAAAACAACGTGGATTAAAAAATAAATGTCGCAGTTCCGCCCGAAAGGCGAAGCATCAGTTGCGACAAATTAGTAGAGAGCATTAGGAGTAGGGATAGTAGTTTTATCGGCTGCATAAACTTGGACACACCGCTTACTAAATTAACAAGCGTGGTGTCAGCGCACGCAAGCAAACATGAATGTTTGCTGTCAAAACGCTGGCAGCAAGCGCAGCCGCCGCAGCGGGCGAAAGTTCGTGCGGTCTATCGCTTCACTGGAAACTGAGCGGCGAATGCACAGCGCATACAAAGGTCAGAGCCGTGTGGAGATAAGAGACGGTGTGGGCGCCCGCGACAGCCGCGCAAAGTACGAACGCAGTTTTTGGCAGAGTAGAAGCTTCGCCCCCCCCCCCCTCCCTCCCGCGCTGCCTTCCCGTATTCTTGCTTTCGTGTGGGAGATTGAGTGGCAAGTTGCCCTTGCGCCCGTTTGCAAGATACGCCTTTGGTGCCGCAGCAGAACATGGCCCCGCCTCCCTCCCTTCTATACCCCCCCCCCCCCCCCCGGATTTTCGCGCGAGCGTCGCGTTAGCTTTCCGCCGTGCGTTCCCTCTCCGTAATAGCGCGCGTCACCGGCGCGCTTTCGCTCGCGCATACGGCGCGGGGCGACGATTTTATCGCCCTGGGACCTTATACGGAACCTCACGGCAACGGCGATGGCAGAAATCCGGTTGAAGTGTCCATATAATTGCTATCGCAACAAAAGAAAATTGGACCCACAGTCATAGAGCGGAGTGGTTAGATGGAGCTGACGGTACATCGTTGCTGCTTCCAACTGAAAGAGCTCGTAACACAGAGCATCCTTAAGTTGTCGTACGTGGGACGTAATGCTCAGATCCCATGTACTGTCGATCGGTATACCGCCTTTTTCAAGCGTTAACACGTGCCTGGCTGGTGTAGCTCTCTCGTATAACCTACCACATATACCAATTCCATCAGTGGTTCACGAAATCTTATGGGCACATCAACATAGACTGGAAGTGGCAATCTCACTGCCAACCACAATGGCGTTGTAGGGCTCCGCATTGTAGAGGGCTCCGGATTAACCTTCGCCATTCGAAATTTTTGAACATGCACCTAAAGCAGAATAGTCTACGATATACTAGCTTTCTTTTTTTGAACATCCTGAATTTTAACTTTTGTATTTCTGGAGTACTGTTCTATATTGAATGATTGATCTTTGTTGTGGTTTCACGCCGAAGCTGTTATAAGCTAGGCTCCAGGAGATCGCGTCCACGTACACCGGAAGTAGACATCAATTTTGTGGCGTCTATTTCACTTGGTATATATACCAAAATTGTCATGGAAGGGTATGAATGTATGACTAACATGTCTGATAGGTCATGACATCAATAACCTTACATGCTTGTCAGTTACGTCACGATTAACCATAATAAAATTACTTGTTGCGCATACCCGCATTTGATATGCGGGTATGAGCCAGGGACAAGAAAGCAAGAAAGAAAGAAAGTAGGAAGGAAGGAAGGAAGGAAAGAAATAAAGACAGCAAGAAAGAGACAACGAAAGAAAGAAAGAAAGAAGGTAAGAAAGAAATCACGTGTGACGTACACCTGCGTTGGATATGTGGGTATGAGCAACATCACCTAGTAGTCTAGGCGGCGTTGGTGTGAACCACCGAGAGCAAGAGTGGGAGAGAGCTCGTCATCGTCGCGCCAGCGCCTATGACGATGGGGTGGACTTGGCGCAGCAAACGTACCATTTAGCCATCGCACCGGGCGAAAACAAAACGCTGGTGTCCTTGCTATTTGACGAACATGCCGAAGACGTTCAATATAGTAAATAATGCTAATATATAAATTCACTATAGCAATATTCACTACAGCCGACCATCCATAGTCCCGGCTTCGCTGGCTTCCATCTTCACAGTAGTGAAATGGCTCTGAATTTTTTCTTTTCAGTCAACCATTGGAACGCCACTGCCCCTGCCGGCCATTGGACACGTGACGTCTCGGTAAGCAGCAGAATATCATAGCCCCGGAGAAGCGATCCAATGAGTAACATAGACAAGAGAATTGCCCTCATCTTTCTGGGGTCTCACATGCCAATACCAGTTCTGATTATGAGGCACGCCGTAGTGGAGGGCTCCTGGTGTTTTTTGACGTGCGCTACAACGACAGCACACGCGCGTTTTTGCATTTCGCCTTCATCTAAATGCAGCCAACGCGACCGGGATTCGATCCCGTGATCTCGCGCTCAGCAGCGCGATGCCTTAGCTCACTGAGCCACCACGTCGGGTACGAGAATTGCCCTCACATAGCTAAGAGAATACAGAATTCTTTGGTATGGAGCTTGCTTAACCTTTGATCAATAAAAACACATAAAATTCGCTATTATTATTATTATTTGATTTGTACACATATACACACAAGGACAAAAATGGATTAAGGAGGGAGCAAGCTGACAACTGCCACCGAGAGGGGCACAACGCCTGCCTACTCCTATAGGAGGAGGGAATAGAGCAAATGAAAATATGAGAAAAGAAAAGAGGAAAGAAAGAAATGACGGAGACACGGACAGAACAAATAAAAAAAAATAAAAGCAAAACAAAATACAAATAATGTCTATAAACGGGAGGCCAAGTCAGTGTCCTTCAGAAAACTTAGCAAGGCTCGATGGGCCTGGTCACGTCTTGCAGCGCTCCCCTTTGGAAAAAGGCAATCGTCAAGGGTCGCACATTGCAGCCCCATAAGTCTATACTCCTTAATTAGTAATGCACGCTGCGCAACGAATGCGGGACACTCTAAAACTAGATGTTCAAGTGTCTCACAGGAGCCACAAAACGTACACGACGGGCTGTCCACACGTCCTTGTCGGTATAGGCGTTCGCGCACCAACACAGACCCAACCCTTAACTTGTATAACAGTGCTCTAGCACGACGGGGCAAGCCTCGACCACGAACGCGGGGAGGGAACGATCCGTCTGCAACACGCCGGTCTGGGTGCTGCTTTAGGAGGTGTCGGCGTATAAAATTCGCTCTGGGGCTTCTTTAATAGACGCTAATGTGCTGGCCTAAAGATTCATTGCTTGCATCTTTACATTGTTAAGCACTTTGCTCTCCCTCTCTCTTAGCAGTGTTAAACAGGTCTGCATTGAAGCCGAACGCCGACGGTGCAGCTTTCCAATGCTGAATGAGCGTGCTTTTAAAAACTGATATTTGGATATCGAGCACTCAGTATCGCCTATTTATATTTTAGCAACACAATTTTAGCAGTAAGTAATTTACTTTAACATAGCAGGATCGGAAATGAAAGATGGAAGAGAACGCGAAGGAAGCTCCAAAAAAAATGTGAAGCCGCCACAGAACGCGAAGCGAGTATTTTTTGCTGATGCAACAGTGAGCTGAAAAGTCTCAAGCTCGTGCCGCATTTTGATTTTTTTTTATGCACGAAGTTAGCTTCTGGTTATGGTCTAGTGAAAGGAAAAAGTTCAACCATACACTGAATGTTTTATTTTGATTTCCAGCAACGACCCACTTGCTGTGCAGTACGCATTTTCTTTTTCTCCTAACGAGCGAAGAAAATTCTAGCTCACTCTCGTGTTTCGATTTTGTTAGACGCTTACTGACAACATGTTATTCGACGCGGTGTATACACGACTGCCATAAATATTCTCAGGAGGGTGTGTAAAAAGAGCATACATTATTATGGAACATAATCTTGCTCCAGGGGCCGAAGGGAACCCGCTCACCGCGTGAATCCCGCCTCAGTGCGCGCTCCATTCCCGAGTCTCCCGTTGCTCCCCCGAGTGCAAAGCCGACGCCAGATGACAGACGCGCGGCCACTAATTGAGCCTTGCGGGCGATGGGCAGCTGCTTGGAGAGAGAAAGCCCACCGCGATTCGGCATTCGCTGCGCATTACCACGAATCCCCCGTGGTCTCTGGTCTCTCTCGATAGACGCCTGCTGCGGATACAGAGGCGAGCTCCATACGTCAGTTTGTTCGTGGCTTCCCGAAACGGATGTTGTTGATGGCTGACGGAGGCCGTCCTCGCGTGGCACATCCATATTTATAATTCATAATCACCACTTCCACATTCCTGTGCGCAGTATTCAGACTGGTTGCTCTTTCATGCGTAGTGGTGTCCATGAGTACCTAATAAATGTGTATGCCAGTTCCTGCTTGCGAGGCATTTGCACGCGAAGTTGGCGCCACTTTGTTGTCTTCACACAGTCGTCCTCCGTTACCACAAATGTTCGGGCATTTTAGCATAAGCCACGAGTTTTGCGGCTGCAATCCTAGGAGCTTTGAGCTCATACGCTCTGTAAAAGCTAAGCGGGGTCTAGTTTACTTCGGAAGTCGGCAATGGATTATAAAACGACATCTATCGAACAATCCCTTCAAAATAGTCGTACGTTCATTTACATCAGAATAGTGTTTACCTGAGCTAGTTGGTTGCACTTAGCGCGAATGGTTTCCAGCAGAACGAACTTACATTGACAGAAACGAACGACGACCCACGCTGGACTTCATTCAGCTGCTAGCCCAGCGTGTGTCGTCGTCCCTTTCTATCCGTGTCAGTACGTTCTGCTGGAAACCATTTGTGCTATGTCCATTAACATGTCGAGGCAGAATTTATATCAAAGTGCTGCGCGAGTTGCTCTGCCGGCATGCTTAACATGCAGACCAGCGTGTAAGCTTGTTCGCATGCAGGACAAAATGATTTACGGGATAAATACCGAAACGAAACTCAGAGATAGAAGCATAGAGGGGAAAACTGAAATACTCCTTGAAAACCTTCAGTCAACTATAGTTGACTGAAGGTTGTCTGAAGTAACTAAGCACAATATATTGTGCTTAGTTACTGACTGTCAATGCCAGAGCCCGGTCACTTACTTGATAACTTCAGTAACACTTCCATCGCTACACCTGCGTACTATACCTCAGCGACCACTCTCTTTCGACTGCTTCTTCCCACCATGTCCCATCTTCACAAACCCTGCACTCACTCAACGCACCCTTCGTGCAAGCTTCTAGGGCGCGCAAGTTATATACAATTTTGGCCTTGACGGAAGATAAGGAGTTGGTGAACTCTTCATTCAACGTTTATATCAGCGCCGGCACGTGAGTATATCTTCGTGCTCCATTTACACTATACCTAGCCCTTTTATGAGGCACTGCGTGCAAGGTAGGCGCAACTTGGGCGCCTGAACGCATGCTGGATAGCGTACGAGCCTTGACGGACCCGCCGCTGAACGTTGAGATCTACAGCTATCCCTCATCACTCTACTGGTTTCACTGTGTCCGGTTGTTTGCGACATCAGCGCCACCGCATACAAAAAGCTCCAAGCGTAACGAACTCACCCACTTAGAAGAATAGCGACGGCTTTTCTGCTTCATAATTGCTTGGTGCAGCAGCGCAGCACGTGTCTGTTATCTCACGTGCCTAAAGATTCGTCCGCACCGTCTCTTATCTCCACACTGCTCTGACCTTTGTATGCGCTGTGCATTCGCCGCTGAGTTTCCGTTGAAGCGATAGACCGCACGTACCTTCGCCCGCTGCTGCGGCGTATATATGCGCTTGCTGCCAGCGTTTTGACAGTCGTTGTCTGCAGTCATTCAGTGTGATCTATTCATGTTTGTTTGTGCGCGCTCACACCACGCTTGTTCAATCGGTTAGTGATAGTCGGGCCACATTTTCCAACGCACGCTACACATGCAATGCTGCCCGGGTCGGCAGTGCAGCGCTACAGGTGTGTCCCTTCGCACGCGCTGCCCACGGGAAGCGCTTCTCAGCAACACCACCGTTTCACACGCGCCTCCTCGTGGTCATCGAGTCTCTCTTCATGTCGGTCTACTTACGCCGCAGCACACCTTCTTACTTAATCAGTTCATGTTTACTACAATTCATATTGCTACCAAAGCCGCTCACCTTACTTCGTATGACATTGCTGTGTTGCTATCGCATTCACTGCTTCGCCCTTAGGGTGAAACTGTGACATTTTTTCCATTTACACTGTCAGTAACAGCCTGCTCGAAAAATATGAGCCACCAACAGTTGGAGCACATCATTCCTTCAGACGCTACTATTCAGGTTCCGATATCTAAGCATTTTGTTGTAGCACCTGGCCGTTCTCTACAATATTTTGATGTTGTTGCACCTCACAACACCGTTGGAAGCCAGCACCATGTTCGTCATTCATTTTTTGCCGCTGCCTTCAGCGCTGGGCTCGTTTAGCCTTAGAAACTTGACATGAATATGCGTTTTTACCACACTTAATACTCCAAGTGTGTTCACGTAATGTAGTGCTTGACGAAAGTACGTGCGTGTTACTCAGATAATTCTACCTTCTTGAAAAGCAAGGCCATAATACACAAAGCCGGCACATTGATGAAGCATGTTGGCTTCTGTACCCTTCTTCCAAATATATTACACAAAGACGAAATGCTCGTTTCGCGAAATAGCTTTCTGATCGATATTGTGACGCTGCATGAGCTGTGTAACCATGTCGGATTTTGAAAGGGAAATGCGAAAGGCAAGAAGGTTGCCCAGTAAATTACTTTGATTCTGGGGTGCCAGAGCACCTGTAGAAATACGCACTTTATTTGATAAATTATTGTTCAGTTATCTGTGTGTATATCCATCCCTGAGTTGAACGTGTTTTAAATACCAATGAGGGGCATTTTGAACGCTTTGGTTCCTAGTCATACGACACCGAATATTTAGCATAACGCATGAGGGCGTGTGGATAAATTAGTGAAGTTCCATGAGAAGTGGAGGGTGGTATCTTATAGTAAGGAATCAGAGAAAAAAAATACATTTCAAGCTAATGCCCCAGGCATGCAATATCCATGTAGCTATGCGAAGTTGAGGGATTAAACTATTTGCTACAATTCTGCCTCGCAACCATCCCCAGATTTTAGCAAAAGCAAACAAAACAAGGGCCACCCCGGTTTTACAGAATGACGTTCACTTGTAACACGCCTTCTACGGGCGTTGTCTTGGAACATTCAATGTACAAGTAGTCCTAGAGGTCCTGGCGTTTTTTAAAATTTTTTATCCCACTTTAAAGAAAATAAAAGAACTTAGTCGCCTTTTAATGAAGAAGGCTGTTTCTTTTGACATAATGGTAATAATAAAAAGGTTATCAAAATAACAAATGACACAGGTTAGAAAAATGTAGAGTGAAATGAGCTAAGGGGAGCAAACGAGGTCACAATATAGTCCCTTGTCGACTTTTATTGAAGACGGCGGCTTTGCACATATTTGCTAATAATAAAAAGGTTATCAAAATAACAAATGCAAAGGTTATAGATATCTAGAGCGGAGTGATCTAAGGGTAGTAAACTAGGTCACAATATAGTCCAAACACATTAAAGAATTCAAGAACCAAAGGCTAGAAGAAAGGCTAAAAGGCACATGTACGCGAATACGAAGTCCCCATTAGGAACCTGAAGCATCGATAAACCTAGATAAGTCCTAGGTTTACCATCGATGAGTCCTAGATGATCAGGCTCATAGATGAGTAAAGCATACAGATGGGATAACATTCAAAGAGATACACAATTTTCTGTCAAGTGCAGCCTGCGTTATAAGAGTCGCACCAAGATGAGGATGACAAACATGTTAGACAAGCTCACATGAATACAAATGGAGGAAGACGTTTCGTGCTTCCACATCTTTGCTCGCTGTTTAGTGCAAGCGTTTATGGTTTTACGTGTGCAAGAATTCTGTCTATACTTAGACATCCGGGAATGCCATATGCCTCATGCCACGGGAGGAAAGTCAGCGCAGAATGCTACCATATAAGTCCATTTCCAGAATGCCACGGACATGACGTGCTAGATGAAGTGGCTATGCCGACCGAGCAGTTCCGCTTTGGTGCGGCTTGAACTAGGGCTCACTAATGCAGTCCGGTACTCTTGGGACTCCGACACAGCAGTGACGCGCGGCTACTAATGAACAGACACGCCGGCCTGCCACTCGAGCTGGTTCCCTTTCGTAGCAGTGATAACGAGCACACTCTCTCAAGAGATATAGGAAATGCGAGAATGAGTACAGAAACACGATAATGCCAACAAAATTAGACAAAGTGAACTAGTGCCTCGTAGAAGGTTGCACAGTCTGTCGAAAATAACATATATTCCGCCAAAATGGCGGCTAGGCTATTGACTACTTCAAAACTAGAACTCGGTATACGCATTGATGTTATTGCCGTGACAGCAGTTAAGTGCGCGAAGTTATGAATTTTCCGTTCTTTCCATTATGCCGACAACGACCGTTGTCTTCATCGAAGGCGCTCGACAATTCTTGCCGTCGTCAGGCTACCTCATCATCTACAGTTTCAAAATAGCCACGCGGTCAATAAAAGGAAAGCCTCTCCCCAACTGCCATCACTGAGACTCAAACCCCTGTTACTGGAGCAAGTGGGCGTTTGGGAGTCGGTCGCGCGAGCCATAGCGCTGTCGGACAACAACAGCACTGAGCGACAGCGTTGGGCAATCACTGCCAGGTTTCGCACTCAATACAACTCATACCGGTTGCACCTGTGCATGTGTTTTGGAGGCAGAACAAGGAATATTGTAGTGGACGAATATAACATTGTGCGTATCGCATATAAATTGCTCTTGAAAAGATGACGACGTGTTGACGTGAAGTTCTTGTTGTCATACTCGTGGGAATAGCGTTGGCGGAATAAAGGAGGGCCTACGCTAAGACAACGATGATCAGCCTCTGAATCGCAAATACCCACAACAGAGTATACGCCAAGTATGAGGTTGTTGGTGGAAAATAAGAAAGCTTAGACATTGTCAATGCCAAGAAGCCACATAGCAGAGATCACGCGACGTAGTTTGCACAGTATAGATCACAGGATTCACAGCTGCGACTAAAGGCTAAACAAAAATAATTTTGTTCAGCCTTCTTATAAAATAAATGCAAGTGCAACAAGATAGAAATAACAAATATCTTCTCAGATCAATATACTAAGCGCAACGTCCCACTGTTACACCTAGATTTATTTCCAGTCGCACCTAAGCGGGTACTCAAGACTAACGCGAATCCCAACCTTGACGGCACCGGACTAAAAGGAATATGAGATACACAAAATTTTGTAAGTGCGCTTCTCCGCACATCTTGTTTTGCCCACACATGATAGTGGATGTCGCCATAGAGATGGAAATAAAGCCCAAGCGCGCGAGCTGGTGCCGCTATCTGTGCTACCACCTCGTGCTTATTGCATCATCACTGTTCGCAAGCCTACCTTTCTATCAACGGGGACATGAGATTGGCCATATTGTGTAGAGCAAGTTGAGAGTATAAAAAAACGTACTTGCAGTATTCGCATATCCTGGCTACGTGGCGCGCATGACTTGACGCTTTCACGGGCAACTGGAACTAACGGCCCACATATTGCATCAGCCGGTGTCGGGATCGTTGCGCAAAGCCTGCCGGGCTAACCAACACTAAAGGTTCGGTTGAAGCCCAGGAAAACATCTTGACCGATGAAGATTCTGGAAACGCCAAACAAAAGTATGGCCGGCAAGACTGTGAATACCATTGCGTTGAAAGTGCTTAACCTTGAGCCTCGGTGGAGCGATGCAAAGACGGTAAAAAAGTAATATATAGAAGTACTGGCCGCGGAGAGACAAGGAGGTAAAACGGTGAAGAATGGCGCGGTAAATCGAGTGTGCAAAGCCTTGATTGTCAGCCGCTAAGGGTGATGGCGTAATAGAATAAAAAATACGAATGTGCATAAAACGGCACATGGTAAAATAAGAGGCGACTTTGTTAGAAAAGAAGAAAGAGATGTGGGCTGAGAAATAGTTCGCAGGGGACGTGTATTCGATAGGGCAACAGCATCGCGGCCGATTGCACCTATAAATCTTCAACAAAAAAAATGGGGCAGGGAGTTAGAAAGAGGATGTAACCACGGATGACAGAACGCAGAACAATAAAAAAAAAGTTGTAAAAGGTGGCCCGGTGGGTGAGATAATCGAGGGATGCAGCAAGCAAAGTGAATTCTGCAGAAACTTGAAGGAAAAGATAAGCAAAGTAAAGTCGATATGAAAGGTCAGGCGAACGAAAGAACGTGTAGGCCAATCGATTCGGTGAAGATCGAACAAATGCCGATTCCCACACCGCTCTTCCTGGCTTGCCCCGGTAGCTCAGTTGCAAAAACACGCACCCTTCAATCTCACAGCGCCTACACCATAAATGCCCCAACTTTTTTCCGAGCGGGAACTCGTAAACTGCGGACGCTTCCCTTAGCAGCGCCGCATGTAGGGCGCCTTATGAAGCGAAACCAATGGAGTATTAGTCTCAAAGTGCGCAGAGTTTGTTTAGTGCTGCGAGGACACATTTATGAAAGCGGGGAGCACATACCTATAGCTCTGCTACAAGAACATTAGGTATTCGACATGAGCGATAACGTCCATCGATGACATGACCGATAGGGCTCACGTCATTCAACGTGAACGTTATTTCAAATACTGCAGCTTCTTTTCTCAATAAGCGCAAGCACTATGAAGTACAGTTATCTTAGGGTACTATGCTAGATACTCATAAAATGTGAACCGTAGTAACTATTACCCGAAGCAAAATTATACAGTCGAAGAAAAAGGGAACGGCCTCTTGATGAAGATGATGACGTGCCTTGTGTTTACGTGGACTGGCGTCCACCTCGACCAATGTTTGTGATTCTTGTAATTTTTTTTATTTGAATATACTACAGACTGCAGGAGTGGTACAGAAATGTAATGATAAAAAAATCATGGTAAAAAGTCAATACACAGAATGTCATACAGAAGTCATACAGAAATGTAATGATAAAAAAAATCACAGCATATCCACGAGGTGAATGATGATGATGGGGCGAAGCTCCGGAGGGATCATCGGTAAACCGTGAATACTCCGAGTAATTCGCCCAGTATATGATCAAGTAAACACGTGAGAAACACTGTGTGTATATATACAATACGTTTTATTTTCTTCCTGTCGATGCGCGCGCTTTCGCGCCGATTCCCTGTTCCTTACATTTTGAAGATCCGCGAGGACAACGTAGAGGTAATTAATGAAACAGTAACTAAGCTGATCTCAGAAGCAGCAATTCAAGTGGGAGGTAAGGCACCAAGGCAACCAGTAGGTAAGCTCTCCCAAGTAACAAAGGACCTAATAAAGAAATGGCAAAACATGAAAGTGTTAAGCTCGAGAGATCAGATTTTTGCTGAACTGTCGAAACTGAAAAACAAGAAGAAAGTAAGGAACATCCGCAATTATAACGTGGAAAACATTGAGGAAGCAGTAAAATATGGACGCAGCGTGAAATCAGTGAGAAGAAAAGTTGGCATAGGTACAAGATAAAATGTATCCACTGAAAGCTAAGCAGGGTAATATCATCAGCAATTTCGATGACATAGTAAAAGCAGCGGAAGAATTCTATACTGACCTGTACAGTGCCTAGAGAAGCCAAGCTAGCTTCATTCGAAGTAGCGATGAACAGGATACAGAGGCTCTTTCTAGAACTAGCGATGACGTTAGAAGGGCCTTGAAACACATGGCCAGGTAAAAAGCTGCGGGAGAAGAAGGAATAACAGTCGATTTATAAAAGATACAAGAGATATCATGCTTGAAAAGCTTGTGGCCCTTTATACGCAATGCCTGTGTACCAGAAAGCTAGAAGAATGCCAACATTATACTCATCCACAAGAAGGGGGACGTTAAAAAATTGAAGAATTATGGATCCATAACCTGCTTTCAGTATTGTATAAAATATTCACCAAGATAATTTCCAATAGAATCAGGGCAACACTTGACTTCAGCCAACCAAGAGAACAGGCTGGCTTCAGGAAGGGATATTGTACGATGGATCATACCCATGTCATCAATCAGGTAATCAAGAAATCTGCGGAGTACAATCAACCTCTCTATATGGCTTTCATAGATAATGAAAAGACATTTGATTCAGTAGAGATACCAGCAGTCATAGAGGCATTGCGTAATCAAGGAGTACAAGAGGCATACGTGAATATCTTAGCAAATATCTACAAGGATTCCACAGCTACCTTGGTTCTCCACAAGAAAAATACAAAGTTACCAATTAAGAAAGGGGTCAGGCGAGGAGGCACAATCTCTCCAATGCTATTCACTGCATGCTTAGAAGAAGTATTCAAGCTCTTAGACTGGGAAGGCTTAGGAGTGAGGATCAACCGCGAATATCTCAGCAACCTTCGGTTTGCAGATGACATTGTCCTATTCAGCAACAATGGGGACGAATTACAGCAAATTATTGTGGACCTCAACCGAGAAAGTGTAAGAGTGGGGTTGAAGATTAATACGCAGAAGACAATTTTTAACAGCCTGGCGAGGGAACAAGAATTTAGGATCACCAACCAGCCTCGAGAATCTGTAAAGGAGTATGTTCGTCTAGGTAAATTACTCACAGGGGACCCTGACCATGAGAAAGAAATTTACGGAAGAATAAAATTTGGTTGGAGTGCACGCGGCAGGCATTGCCAAATGCTGACTGGGAGCTTACCACTGTCGTTGAAAAGAAAAGTGTACAATCATTGCATTCTACCGGTGCTAACATATGGGGCAGAAACTTAGAGGTTAACAAAGAAGCTCAAGAACAAGTTAAAGACTGCACAAAGAGCAATGGAACGAGAAATGTTAGGCCTAACGTTAAGAGACAAGAAGAGAGTGGTGTGGATCAGAGAACAAACGGGGATAGCCGATATTCTAGTTGACATTAAGCGGAAAAAATGGAGCTGGGCAGACCATGTAATGCGTAGGATGGATAATCGATGGGCCATTAGAGTTACACAATGGATACCAAGAGAAGGCAAGCGCAGTCGAGGACAGCAGAAAACTAGGGGGGGGGGTGATGAAGTTGGGAAATTTGCAGGCGCAAGTGTAAATCAGCTAGCGCTAGACAGGGGTAATGGGAGATCACAGGTAGAGGCCGCAGTCCTGCAGTGGGAATAAATAGAGGCTGATGATGATGATGACGTTGATGATGATATGTGGCATTCGCCTACAATTTTTCCAGCCATGATACGGCTATAGTTACTCCTCCATTTCTCTTTTGTCTGGACGTGAACCAACATGACCGTTGCATACGTTCCTGCCATCAGCTACAACCTCAACCATCGAATATGCACGCGAACCTATTGCCTGGGCTGACCACACATGGCAGTTTGATAGTGGTCGGCTTTCTACTCCTAAAGAATACCAGAAGTGCCGTTACGACCAGCACCACTGCGAAGCACGCTTTACCCCTAGTACCATCGTTCTTTTTTTTTTGTCTCTGTCCAGTCACGTGAGGCTTTCTGAAAAGATGTTGTCTCGATACACGAGCCCATACTGCGTCCTTTGACAAGTTGCTAACGTCACGTGGGACATCGAACCCGCAAGTCCCACTACGTCTTCTAAATCGTTGTCCCATGACCTCGTCCACGTTTCGGGCTCATGGTTTACTACTCTTCCTCAGCTGAAGCTCCTGCAGCGACGGATCTGCCGGCGAGAGGTCGGGTTATGTGAAAATGAAAGAGGAGAGCGGCCCCTGTTTGAAGACGACGACGTTCCTTGTGTTTACGTGGAGTGTTTGTGCTTACTTTAAATACACAGTGTAAAAAATTTTTACCTAGTTTATTTCCACGTAACAATATGATGGCATGATAACTAGCTGGACTTAGTGTCTCATACTTCTTGCACAGTGATGTAGAATTTGACGTCATAGAGTATCTCTTGGCGAGGTTGAAATGTTCGTTTTAACTTCAGCTAAAGCGGCCGATCTAAAAGTCATTAGAAATGCGTCTGCACTCAGGATCGGTAGCTCGTGCTCCGATAGTGCAAAATGTAACATCTCCAACGAGCGCATCGGTATGAATAATGCATCTGGAACCAGATGTTGCTTTCTCGCATTGAAAATCGTGTTTCCATGCAAATGAAACGCCAACAGCTCCTGACCGCTTTATGCCTTGCTTTCACTTACCATCACTGGAAAGCAAATAAATGAGATATCCCGCCTTACCAGAATTGATATGCCGCTGCCTTGTGATAGACCAAAAATATATCAGGTATCGTTCCAGAAGATGTAGATAGCGTTAGTTTGAGCAGTACTACGTCGAGCAAGGCAGACATTGTTTCGTACGTTATCATTCGCAGTTTGCATTCAACTTGACACAATGCTTGAATGCCTTTCTGTCTTAAATTTCTGTCTCGAGTCACGCTACAGCCAAGCGACTAGATACGATGGTCCTCAGTCCTGGCTTTACCCGATTCTTGCACAAGGCTGAGCTACGTGGTTGTTGTCGCAGGATGAACCGACACTGCCTTGCGGCTTCGCCGCAGTTCATTCGTAAGCATAGAGTTTCAACACATAACTGGCCCTGTCGAGGATGCGCTCAAGCAGACGCTTGACTTGAAATTTTGAATTTGTGTTCCTAAAAACATCAACATTTTTATATTTTTTCCTAAAAATACAGCGCAAACGTTGTCAAAAAATTTCGACCCGTAGCATGAATGTTTATGTAACTTGGGGCAGCCTTAATAATTAAAAAATATTACGGATATTGACCTCTGTTAAGGGCATGGGGTGCGGCATAAAAATAGTACCCATTCCCCTGTCGAGGAAAGGGGGGTAAGCGAAGCTTGTCGTGTGTTTCTTCGGTGTTCCTCTGAACAAATTGCACTGACGAGTACAACGTTGTTCTCGAACCACAACCGGTCACATGCACTGCAGCTGGCTCCGAGGTTCAGGTTGAGAAACTTGCGTTGGGACCTTGCCGTCACATCGTGGCATGCACCACAGTTGCCGGTTCCTGGAGGGCTAGACGACGCTGACGTTTGGCCTCAACATCGCACTCCTTCAACTCTGGATCCGCGGCTCATCGCTGACGTTTCGCCTGGTCTTCGGAAGCCCTCACGCAAGAATCGGCACGTCGACGACGAGCGCTTTCCGACTGCGTTCATTCTGGATAGATTTCCAGGAAGTTTCATCAAAAACTTTAGGGGCAGCTTCACACTAGTGGTGCGAAGACTGGGCAAACAGCAAAGCTGGCGGCCCCACCTAGTTTTATCTCGGTTCGGCCAAGTTTTTAAGAGGTTATGCTTCGAGACACGGCCACGTTTTGCAAAAGATCACCCAGGAATCATCGACAGCCCAAGGAGCAACGAACATTCGGTCGTTGAAGTATCTGAACGCTTCTGGACACTCAAACGCTTTTGTTCGCTTTCGCAGGCTCGTAACTCCGGATCTTCTGCAAATTCCCGACGTTTCACCGCCGCTTCGGCGGCGTGATACTCGGGATCGGACCAAAGTCGCCTTACTCACTCTCGAGTAGCGGTGCGGCCGCTTTCGCGTCGCGCTTCCTCTTCTTCGGGAGTGACACTCTTCTTCGGCCGCCCCATCTTCGCGGCGATGTCCTCGGCGCAGGAGAAGGCGGGTCTTTTGTGTCGCCGCGGCGGCGACGCAGAGCTATATATCCCGTCGGGTCGGCGCAGTGACGCCACGGCTTAGCTCCACCTCTGCACAGCCGCGGCAACCACTCCGCACGGCGCGGAAAGCCGGAAGCACGTCATGGCTTCCGGCTTGGCTCGGCAAACCTAAGGCAAAGTGACGTAGCGTGCGTGATTACGTCACGGCTCACGTGGCTGTGGCGAGGCTCGGCGCGGTCGGCGCAGCTGCGGCGAAGCGTTGCTAGGCGACGCATGGTGACGTCATCGCCCGGCGGAGCGTTTACTGCGTACACTGGACGGACCATCCTCGAGCTTAAACATCTTCGCTAGTTCACAGGGGTATGTGCCATTGCGCTTGTACCCTTGGGAGTATTTTTCACATCTGACTTAACTTGGGACAAACACGTAGATTATGTCACGAAAAAAGCCTTTAAAAAGCTGGGCCTGCTTAAGCACCGACTATCACTCGCAAACTCGGAAACCAAAATGTATGCGTAAGGATCCCTAATAAGGTCTTCTTTAGAGTATGCATCAATCATATGGCATCCAAATAACGCTAGTCTTACAAAAGGCCTGGAATCGGTTCAAATAAGGCTGCTAGGTTTATTTTATGTTCGTACTCAACATACCCCAGCGTTTCCCTTTTAAAGCGCACACTTAATCTTTTAAACCTTGACACTAGGCGCAAGTTCTTATGTTTGTCTTTGTTCTGCTCTTTATATTTTGGTGACTCTGGATTCGCGGCAACACGCGTTTCTCATGCGCATCATATTTCTACCCGTACCGATCACATACACAAGGTATCACCTATTTTTGCAAAAACAGTAAAGTATCAAACTTCCCCCCTTTTATTATGAATTATAGAATGGAACGCGTTACCGGAAAGCGTTGTGACAATAAAGGAAACTGTTTCTTTCCAGACAGCCCTACTTGCCCATCTTGAACCTAGAAATGTGCAGTAATTTGAACGTAAGGACAATGACGCGATTCATGTAAGATTTCTTGTATATGCAGAGTACATAATTATCGAATTGTGTTATGCCAAGCCACATGTGGCAATGCAGTGATGTTTTTCTCCCTTTTTTTGCAACTGTACGATGTGCCGATTTTCTGTGCGTGCCTTTCCCTTTTCTGTTGTATGTGATGCAAATTTGGATTGTGTAAATTCCCCCCCTACTGTAATGCCACAAGGGGCCCTCAGGGTATGTAAATAAATAAATTAAATAAACAAATGAAAAAATGATCGGCCCACATTTTGGCGTTACACCTGACGGCAAACACCCAAGTTAAACGGCTTCGCTGCTAATTAAATCGGTCCGTTACGTAAGACAATCAATGGCTCATACCCTGTTAAGCAATGGCTCATAACGTACCACGTAAACACGGCCTCCCCATTACGACGACATATGAGAAGTGAAATTGTACGCTGGAATCGTTAGCGGCAACGCAGCCAGCTGTGGAAGCAAACGACGACAACGTAAGCGGGAGCCGTGACGCGAGCGCGTGCCGAGCACGAGCAAGAGCCAAGCACCTGTGCAGCTTGTTTGTTCAGCGTTACATCACCGGCCAGGGTAGCGTATACAAGCTTCGCTTGAAAAATGAATACTGTGCTGAAAGTATATGCATTGGTTATTATCCAGTGGAAAGCCTTGTGACGCATGAAGGAACACAAATTTTCAGCCCAGATACAGAATGACTCGCCAAATTCCTCGTAAAACATGTTAGTGGACCTCCTAAATTACCTTTGTTTTGCGTTATTATCAGTACTAAAGCGACTTACATCATTTTTATTGCAATCAGAAGGCTGTGTTTTCATTCAGCGCCACGTCGAACTTTTTTTTTCTTTTCACTAATAACACTGAGAAGTATTATTCGTCTCCATATATGGACACACCAGGACAGAAAGCGATTATTTTTAAGCAACACGGCCTATAGCTATGCAGCTTTACTCGCACTGTTCATTGCAAGATGTGTTAAGCATAAATTGACCTAACGAAGACCAAGGAGCAATTGTATGGCAGCATGCTTCTTAGACATGGTACAATGAACAGCAGTGTTGCCAGTCAAGTAGCTCGAATACTGCGTTAACACATTTCTGCCTATAACGCGAGCAGGATATTGAAGTATTAATTATTTTTTAACATTATAGTTTTATGTCGTAAATTGTATGAACTAAGTTTTTTTTTTACCTTTAAAAGCAAACACAGGAGGCCCGTTTAACAGTAGGTGTTTATGGCGGTTCCAGTGCGGTTAAGGAGTGACTTGTAAAACTCTTAAAATCCGCCTTCCTCGCCTCCGTTCTTTCTAATTGTCCTTTTTATTTGCTTAACTAGGTTACAACTACGGTGCCGTTCTAAGCAATAATGACATGAACCAAGGGGCCGCAGGGCCCGTTGAAGTGAAGGTACGGTGAATGTGGCGCGCAATTTGAAGGGAGAGAAAGTTTGTAGTAGTGCACCGATGAGATAGGTGGTGCTAAAAAATGCCGCGGCAACATGCAAGCAACGAGAGCAAAAAAACTTGAAAAAAAAAAAAACTTGGGGACCAAGAATCTGAGGAACAAGATCGCTTGGCGAGGATTTAATTTTTTTTTGTTCAAGTTTTGCGGTCTTCCTGTGGCTGTCACTTTTTTTTTTACTCGTTTGGATAGAAGCGAACACGGAAGATCGGTAAGTGTGGATGAGCAGGACGGTAATAATAGGAATCACGGTTGAGCGAAACTTTGCTATAGTCTGTGGCGATGGTGGCTTTTATGAAGTCGCCTATCGTTCGTTCCCGTTAAAAAAAGTCATCCATCATTTTGGAGGTCTTATTTGATTACGTCGGTTCGGCACTGTGTTCCCACTACCCATTATCGCCTAGAGCGCTTTTGTAAAACGTAAATTTCTCTTGCATGCGGCTATTGCAATGTCTGTCATAGTTGCCGTGTAGTTACGCGCTCTGCCGTTCGGCCTTTGTCGATTACTTTCCCGACTTTATTTTCATTGACGACAGTATTTTCTGGTTTTTTAACTTGTTTTCCTGGTCTCTTTTGTTAGTGCTTGCTGATTTATCTGGTGATTACGTATGAAAGGAAGCGGATTGCCGTGTTACTGGAGGAAACACTAAAAGGCACTTTAGATGGGAGAAAGCCGGTATTCGCGTTGCGGGTTTTCTATTTACATAGTTATGATGCGAGTAATGCTGAAATGTATCGCCATCCTTTCCAACCAGAGAGACCGCAGTAGTCGTGGTTACCGTATACATCAATATATCTCGCTGGTTCAGAAACAAATGAATTGGTGTAATCTTCGAAGACTCACAATCACCAAGGCTAAGCAAGATTGTGCTGAGCAAGATTGTGCCTTGAGACGCTCTTCGGAGAAAGACCACTTTTATGTGCCGAGTTTTCGTGGCTGCCATACATCCGCTGAATAGTTCCTATGTTCATCATCATCATCATTTATTTGCCCTTAAGGGCCCCTGATGGGGCATTACATAAGGGGGGGGGGGGGGTAACAAATGGTAACCTCGGGTCACATAAAAACAAAAACAAAAAAGACTTGGCGAAAGTGTTACGATATTCCTTGTGAAGATATGCCATCCTCCCCAACACCAGCACGAATGCTTCTGTTAGTTCGAAGGCATACATGAACTTTCACTCTGCACCGTGTGCAGCAACTGTGATAGCATGGCATAACTATAGTTTAAAACACTACGCCTCTGCGTGGTAGCGACTTGACATGTGAGAGGGTCAGAAAAAACAGATAATGATGCAGGAATAAATTAAAAGGCAGAGGTTGTACATGCACGGGGCAGGCTAACTCGACAATGTATCCCTGAAATCGGGAGTGCACGTAAACGCTGTCTACGAAGGCATATATCAGTGGAATGAGGGGCGAGAGTCAGTAGTAAACAAGGAAGAAGCATGAAAACTTGAGCAGTTAATAACAGTATCTCTCAATCACTGATATGTTTCATCACAGCGCTACCACTATTTGCCACCTCTCTACTCGTATGTCCAGAAGTCCTGCTATGGTTCAAATCTCACAGATACGCGTTGTATGCAACTTTGCTAGGAGTAAATGCTTTATTCTATTTATATTTTAGTTTCTTTTTTCTTCACTACTCTAAGTATTATCGCTTCTGCATCTCCGCCCATTTATTAACAAGGAAGGGGACCTCTGGAGATAATAAAGTACGATGATGGTGGTGATGACGATGACGAAGATGTTGATGATAATAATGATGTTGCCGGTGGTGGTGGTGGTTGTGCCGATGAGAAGTCCGCACGCGGCCGCCGAGAAAAGTGGTGCGTCACTGCCTGCGAACGCTTAGAATTGTTTCCTCGTTTCCCGCACGCATACTTGGCACACACTCAGTGAGCCAAGTTGGCGAGATATTCATTGAACAGCGGGGCATACCAAGTACATTCATGCGGCACAGGTAGGTGGAAAAATTGTGAGATACAAAGATCCTTAGAGAGATGCAAAGAAATAGATAGATAATCCCTGAAAATTTCGCGAAGTACTCTAAGAATGCTAATGCATTAAAAGTTATACATTGTAAACACGTCGTAGAACAGGTACACGTCGTACATTCTTCGAAAATGTCTCCGGCATTTCAGTATTCGACTTGTGTTCCACTTAGTAATTGAAGCAACATGCGTCCAATATGGCGTCGATTGCATCCGCAATGTTCTGATGTGGCCTTATAGTCTTCGGTTTGGGCTGAATCGGTTAGTCCTTATGTCCTATGCCAGGGTTTCGTATGACGAGAACGTGCTTGAGAGTGCTGCATTAGGAGCATGTAGAGTAGCAACGATCCCTTTTTGTAACACTTGGAAGGCTTTTTGAAAGAACAAAATATAGCGACACAAATACTAACGTAGCGGAAACACGTGCATCAAACGCCTTTTGAGAACACTTTAAACTTTTTCAAGGCAGAGCTTAGGTCACACAATGATAAGTAAACATTTTTACAGTTGATATACGCTAAATATTGACTTTCCTATAAGTTCCAGACCGCTGTAAACAACTTGAGTTTTGCCTTATCTGTGTAGGTTCCATGCACTGTAGTTTTTTAATACTGTTTTAATTACGCTGAACATCCTGTAGAGTTACCTCGCCTGTTCCACTCAGTCCTTTAGCTCTGTTCTGTGTGATACAGACAAAACCAGTATTCCATCGAGCCTGTCGTTCTATCACAGGAACGAAAAAACAGAACTTGGGGCGCTATAACGTAAAATGATTACAAACTCTTTTGATTCCAAACTCCTGACGTCAAATTTACGTAACCACCGACGCAAGCATCGGGCGGTGACCCGCAGCGTTCTCTGAACAACCAAATCAAACACTCTCCTCGTTTTATGAGAGGTCATCTTTGTTCGCTTTGAAAACCAATAACATTGTATACACTCAGCGGTTTTTCTTATTTAATTGGCTCACAAGAGGCGAGGAGCACGCTCTAGTGGAGAGTGTTTCGATGGGGCCCAGCCAGCACAGTGAAAATAGATAACCGCATGAAGAGGTAGGTGCTGGCTTCTCCGAATGGTCCGCTTCGCCTTACTTAGCTTGCGGTGGCTGGTCGAAAATCGCGGCGGAGTGCAACGGAAGGATAAGAATGCCGCTAAAACGGGTCCTCAGAAAGGAAGAGTTGGCAGAGCGATGTCCTATGCATGCCGAAAGGGCTCGATAACGTTTTACTGCCACGCAAAAAGGTTTATCATGCGCAAATAAATACATGCTCACCGGTAGGCGCGAGTAGCGAGGGCCTGAGCGATCGACGGTCTGCCATCTTCGATTCCTTTGGGAACGGGGCAGACTGTGGCTATTCAGAAAAATTTTAAATTTTGTTCGGAATATTAAGGCATTTTTTTCGCGTACTCGTCACTTTGACGTGGTGAGTTTTCGCGGTTTTGCGAGGTCGCGTGACAGACAGGCGAAGTGGGCGTAGCCAGAAAACATTGGACCAATAGCAGAGGGCTAATGGTGAAAATGCGTCGAATCAGTAATGATTATTTTTCTTTTGTGTGGTTTATTCATGCATAAACAGTGTGCACACGTTATGTCAGATGGGGAGCTATCGCGGTTTTCGTGACGTCGCGTGACAGACAGGCGAAGTTGGGAGTGGCCCGAAGGTGTTTTGACCAATCGTGGAGGCTGATTGCAGAAATTGGAAGCAAAACAGTTTGGAATCATTTTACGTTATAGCGCCCTTGAAGTCTTTAAGATCAGGATAGTTTATGTGGTTTCACTTAGCGTAAATACGATAGACACCTCTGGATGCAAAAAAAAAAAAAAAGTCAAGGAAGGACCCCTTACAACTTGGACCAGTTTGGAACATAAAAATTTTCTTTCTGATCAGAACACGGGTCCTCTCTTCAGCTTATGCCGCAGCTTATGTGTTTTGCAGTATTGAATAAAGGCTCTTGTCCTACTTATTTAATGATGTTAGCCATGCTTGCAGTCGGCCAATGGAATTAATAGGACCATTTCTTCTTCTCTTTCCAGAGGAAAACGTATATATTTGAAGCAGTAAAATCGGTTCCAGATAAGGGACATCTGTACGGACTGAAAATTTGGTCCTCCTTTTGTCTTTATGGATAAATGACTCTGCTATTGTGCCACAGAAGACCGCCAGGGTATCGTTCGGTCTGTGTAATTATAGTCCAAACAGGTTGTCGCTGCTTTTAGCAAATTGTGAGATTAAATTACCAGAAAAAGGCTGTAGGCTCCTTTGTATTTCTGAATAAATGATGTTTTTGCACTGCTACAAATCACTATGGCATGGAGACTCTGTTCCTTAGATTTATTTTCAATGTAGAATGCAATTACTCCGGCGTTGTTCTTGCTCTGTAAACTTTTATGAAAGTCGCAAAATTATTGTTTTGATGCTTCAAAACTTGTCGCCAAAAATAAATTTGCAGTTATATGGTTCATATTTGTTTCAATGGACAGCCAACTGCCACATAAACTTGATTAAACCAGGTTAAATTACTGAAAACCGACAGCCAATATGGTATAGCAAAACGCAAGATAATAGTGGATATAAAATAAAGCAATAAATAAGTGGTTTGTGGTTGGCGTAGCGTTGATTTTGTGCCTTCAGCCAAAATATTTGTTGTTGAAGGAGTTTACTGAAGTGGGGCTTATTTAGAATTAAGCATGCTAAATGCAGCGCTAGTCAAATGCGCTTAGTCTAATTGGAACAATTGCATAAGAAAAAGTAAGTTGGCTACGTTTTCCTTCGCCCACCTGCGAAATAAGAATCTGTCTGGTGCTTTTTTTTTTTTGAAGGCGCAGCAATCGGAGGACCTCTGGAGCTTGTTTCTCAAAATACCTTCTTAAACAATAAAACAGGCTTTTGTTTCTTTTCTTGCATATGCGCCCTTTGAAAAACTGTGGGCGTGATAATCATAAATAACTTTCAGTGAAATTTGAATATATAAATGCGTTTGCAGAAAGTGGTAGAAGCATTTTGCCGACAAAGAAATGCCACGTGCAATTAAAAAAATTACCTGATAAAAATGCAGTGCTGTTCGTCATAATTTGCTCCAATAAGTTTCAGGTGGCAAATTCACTGCTGCCCATCTGTAAAGGGACAAAATATGTTGTGTTGAAATCTCCAAGAATGCTCATCATCCACCGAGCGACATTGTAATTCACAAACCATGAGAGTATTTCTTTCTTGCACGGCCTATAGTCTCCCTTCCGTGTTCTCAATTAAAATATTAAAATTTCAAAAATGGCCATTCTTCAGTGCTTAACTCAAGATCATAGCAACGTACCGGGATTGTATTTAAATATGAGTACTTTCAGTAAAATAAAATTGGGCTGAAGGGCATTTAGCCTATTTTTTATATTAGGTCATTGTTTCTCTTTATTTCAACTTTTCTGCAAACCTGGTCCATCCGAAGGTTAATCAAGTTGCTTTTATTGCAAAAGAGCTCCTTTTTAAGAAAATGGCCGACAAAGTAGTTATTTGTCACTGGTCAAAACGTTTACTGTCAATAATTTAGTGACTCATTGAGATGCCGTATTTGCTCGTCCATCAAACCTGACACATCAAATCACTCACCAGTACAAGGTCGGGATTGAACTACGCAACAAAAGTTATTTCTTTCTTCTGCTTTGCGCGCGTCGCTGTACCACAACCACCTCCCTGCGCCAATATATTGCCACTCCATTAATAAACTTCGCGAAGCCTTAGCTTACATGACATAGCTTGAAGTAACTTTTTCTGTTATAATGGCGCTGAGTGTATTCTGGTTTTAACCGCGGAGCTGTTTAAGCCGACCGTCAGTCCATGTGTCGCGAACAAAAAACCTCGCTGAACGATGACGTGACCTGCGTTGACTAGCAACCACCTGCCACAGCTGTGCCTCGCTTCTCCTATAGCTGCGGCGCCACCGCGCCAGCGATGACGTCACTGCGCATTGCATAGCGCAGCTTAGCAACACCGACACCGCGTTGCAATGCCGACACTGCGTTCCAGCAGACCCGCTCCGTCAATGCGGTCGCCTAGCAATCACTTACGCAGCTTCGCTCAGCCATGTCATTGCTTCGCGCCGCAATTCTTGCTTTGCTTTGTGAAGCTTGGCCATGACGTCACAGTGATTATAAATATCATGTCGCCGCGACGGAGACACATACAACTCTTGTAGACTTCATACTGAGTAAATGTAACATGGGACGGCCGAAGAAGTACAAGACTCCCGAAGAAGAAGCCGCTCAGCTGCAAGCTCGACATGGCGCCAGCCGAAAACGAATGCGACGATTGCGTGTTCATTCGGAGTATCATACGGAGCCTAGGAAAACTTAGCCGAACGTAGCAAAACTCAGCCGAGCCTAGAGAAACTGGAAGAAGCTAGGTGATCACCAGCTCCGCTGTTTCTCCAGCCTTGCACAACTTAGTGCAAGCTGCGCAAATTTTTTTATTGTGCTTTGCACCGGCAGTCCCCTCTATATTCTTGCATGACCTGAGGGTAAATTAAACAAACCTCCTGATAGCTGAGCTCCATTACGCGAATGGAAAACTACCCATTGTGGCCACAACGAGGTGGGTAGCAGTGAAACAAATGGAGAAAACAAGAAATCAAACAAGAGCCCGCAGATGCATCCTACTCTTTTTGTCCTAGCCGGAATAAAGCGTATGGACAGATTTAAGGCAAAACATGTAGGGTTTGATGCACTAAGCCATTCTGTCACGCATAATACCTAGCAGGCTCATTACGAAATGATTCAACCTATCCGAAAAAAAAACAATAAAGGAAAAACGTACACACTATAGCGTCGTTCTGAGTAACCTAAGCGAATTACGACAGCTCCTGAAGGTCGGGCTAATGCTGGAGTGTGCTTTAAGGGCGATTCACTATGACGAAGAAGACTGTAAGGGCATTAGTAATGAACTGCACTTGGATAAAACACAGATCAAAAACTGTACTTGATCATACGCTCAGTCTTCTCATACCCTACGGTGAAAGTGCCTTGCTCTCATCGGTTCTACAAGCACCTCGGTAGCCAAGTGGGTGCGGCATTGAGCTGCCGATACTCGAGCTCTTGGGTTCAATTCCGGCCAGGCAGCCGTAAGTTGAGGGGGTCGTAATGCAAAAATGCTTATGTGCCATGCATTGGATTCTCGTTAAAGACCACCAGGTGGCCAAATTAATCCGTGGCCCCCGCTATGACAGCAGATGCGATCAAAGCAGTGATGTGAGCCGGAATACAGCATTCAGAAATGTATGCCTATTTTCCACGCCGACGTACATACATGCACTGAATCAGCAAGTAGCGACACTTGCTGCTTGGTCATGAGTCCTGTGCTATCTACGAAGGAAAATTAAGCACTTGACTTGTTTTCTCTATCTCTCTTGCCTTTTTTAAGCATGAAATACTTTTAGCTACCGTTGTCGGCGACCTTCAAGAGACCTTGAGCGAAAATGCAGAGCTGTTATCCGGGCACTCAAGACGAGAATGGGCGCGAGAGCGAAATGAGAACATGCGAGAACATCCGGGCTTCGTTGCGAGAGCAAAACGAGATCATCCGATCAACCAGCCAAACTTAAGAAATTCTGGTCTCTTGGCCCCCAACCCCTAGTACAGGACCGCATTACATGCGCTAGTTATTGCCCAAACAAGTTCCAAAAAGAGATATTGCGTCCCATTGCTTCCTAATGTGTTGCTCACAATGTCGCTCAAGCTGTAACTTCTTATACGCTGAACTTTAATTTGTCATTTCCAATAGCGACGTTCAAAAGGCAGATACAGTGCATCATACACTTGATTGTCCTACTTTGGTGATGAGACAGGGTTGCTTGTGCTCTTTTCAACGCCAGCGGTCCGTGAGTTCCGCGGCGCGGGTTTTGCGGCGCCTCCTTCGAAAGATGGCGCCATGCTGCGTGACCAGGCTGGCAGCGCCGGCGTGCCGCAGATGGTTGTTTGGCCGAGACGAGATTTGCAGCGAGGTTCGGTTTAAAACAGGTTTATTTCGGCTCAGTAAGCTTTCAGGCCGGCGTCGCGGCACCAATTCGCTTTGCCGGTAGCCATTTCATGCTTACATCTACTATCGACAATGGGAGAGCCAGCAATTTTTCTCTCTTGTGACAGGTTTACCGCCTTCCCCAGCCCCCAATGTAGAGTAGAAAACTGGGCCTGCGTCTGTTTGACCTCCCCTCCTTTACTTGCTTCTTTGTCTCAACCTAAAATGTCGTGAATTTTGCGGCTCTGGACACTGCAATGCAAACCCAAACGAATGCGCAAAATATTGCCACAAAGTTTCTGAGACCTACATCCCAAGTCCCCACGCTTGACATGATGGCGAAAAATAATACACACACATGGAAGAAAGTAATTTAACATTACTTTGCAATTTACATTTTTAGCAATATTTACCTCAGTACACACAAGACGTCCCTTAAGACATCATGCAAGGAGCCCTACAATGTGTGTACATCAGGATTTGCATGCAGAGAATACTTTGCAATAATAAATACAACGCAAAAGGAAACGCAGCTGACATTGCAGTACATCACAATGATTTGAAGGAAAGACTGTGTCAAGTGCACTTGACAAATGCTTTCAGGCGTAAAATATGTCCTCTGAGCCCACACATATGGATCGGAGCATGCGGCTGATATATGTTCACGTCCTCGGAATGCACTGGCATGGGGTCGCCGAAAACATGAGCTTTATTCTGAAGACGGGGCTTGATAGATTGCTTCAGAGTGGCTTCCGCGCATTTTACTTGGGAGCGCGCCAGTGCCCACTTGTCAACAGCTCAATGTCATAAGGCTGCCGCGGATCCTTTCTCAACGGCAGCTCAGAGAAAAGCACGAAAAAAGAAAGATAACACTTCACGAGGAAAGGGTTTCGGGAAAAGTCACTCACATAGCTTGCACGCGGAAATACCTGCCTGTCTGCTCAATTGCAGGTTGTGTCAGTTTGTTTGAACAATTTTGCAGAGTCCCTTGATATTGCGATAAAGTTTCCAATGATATAGCTAAATGAAGACGCCATACTATTGAGCATCAGGCTGTTGTTCCCCCCCAAAAAAAGGAAAAAAAGAAAACAAGAATCAAGAACGATCTCACGGGAGAGGCAACAGAAACTTCCAGCAAATAAAATCTTACTATCGAAGTAATAAAAGGATAATAATATACGAAGTAGATATTTGCCCTTGCGTTGTAACTCGAGGATAAGGCGCCAGTAATCTATGAGTGTCTACTTTCAACGAACATCAAGTTTATTGTCATGTTCTTGGTTCGTTGTTTGAATATGTGGTGCTAGATGTTGTTATTATACAGGGTGTCCCAGCTATCATGCAGCCCGATTAAAAAAAAAGAGGAACTGCGTTACGTGAAGCCAACGTAGTGTGTATTTTTTCCAGCACAGTGGAGCAGACGCCAGTAATTTTTTCGTTACTGAGATTTAAATAGGTAATTGTAATTATTTATATAACTCGAGAAGTACTGTCCTAATTATCAAAGTGTCAATGAGAAAGTTGTAGAGCAACATAAAAAAAATGTCACAGTTTCGCCTTAAGGGCGAAGCAATGAATGCGATAGCAACACAGCAATGTCATATGAAGTAAGGTGAGCGGCTTTGGTAGCAATATGAATTGTAGTAAACATGAGCTTTAAGTAAGCAGGTGTGCTGCGGCGTAAGTAGACCGACATGAAGAGAGACTGGATGACCACGAGAAGGCGCGTGTGAAACAGTGGTGTTGATGAGACGCGCTTCCCGTGGGCAGCGCGTGCGAAGGGACACACCGGTAGCGCTGCACTGCCGATCCGGGCAGCATTGCATGTGTAGCGTGCGTTGGAAAATGTGGCCCGACTATTACTCACTGAATGAACAAGCGTGGTGTGAGCGCGCACAAACAAACACGAATAGATCACACTGAATGACTGCAGACAACGACTGTCAAAACGCTGGCAGCAAGCATACGCCGCTGCGGGCGAAGGTACGTGCGTCTATCGCTTCAACGGAAACTGAGCGGCGAATGTACGGCGCATAAAGATCAGAGCCGTGTGGATATATGAGACGGTGCGCGCGAGCGACGAGTGACGAGCGCGGTTGTTGGCAGAGAAGTGCGCCCCCCCCCCCCCCCTTCGCTGCCTCCGGCGCTCGCTTCCCGCTTCCTTGCTTGCGCGTGGGAGATTGAGTGCGTTCGCTCTCCGTGATAGCGCGCGTCACGCTTCCGCTCGGGCATAAGGCGCGCGGTGACGATTTTGTCTATAGGGAACCTCACGGCGACGGCGACGGCGACGCCGACGGCAGAAATCCGGTTGAAGTGTCCATATAATTGCTATCGCAATAAAAAACTCCCGATACAGCTCTCTGTTGCTCAATACGTGCTACATAAATGCGTTTTTCCGAGTCTGAAAGAAGCCCGCGAATACACACAGAATTGCCGCGCGACTGGCCACTCGAGGCACTTTGCGTGCATTTGCGGGCTTCTTTCACGCTCGGAAAAACACTTTTATGTAGCACGTATTTAGCAACAGAAAACTGTATCGGTAGTTTTTCATGTTGCTCTACAACTTCCTCATTGACGCTTTCATACTTAGGACAGTACATCTCGAGTTAGATAATTAATTACAATTACCTTATTAAATCTCAGTAACGAAAAAATTACTGGTGGCAACTCCACTGTACTGGAAACAATACATACTAGGTTTGCTTCGCGTAACGCCATTCCTCTGTTTTGAAAGCGTGCTGCGTGACAGCTGGGACGCCGTATATATATATATATATATATATATATATATATATATATATATTGTAAGCACTATTTACGTACTTCGTCCTTTTCATTTGTACATAGCCATCATCACCTTCCCTGTTCTTCTACTTCTTCGCGCATGAGCTGGGGCGTTTGCTTTTTGGAATAAAAAGCGCTTGACAGCTTGGTCGGTCTCGGTCTTATAAAGTGGTGGAGGTACGTGGCAAATTCCGATGACCGAGACTGACAAAGAACAGACCGCATTCACTACACCAGACGGACTTTATGAATTTAACGTGATGTCTTTTGGTCTTTGTAACGCTCCCGCCACATTTGAGCACATGATAGATAACGTACTTCGTGGACTAAAATGGAAGACCTGCCTCTGTTATCTGGACGATATTGTCATCTTTTCGTCTAACTTCAGCCAACATCTTCATCGATTAGACGAAGTTGTCAAGTGCCTTGCAAATGCTGGTCTCCAGCTCAATACAAAAAAATGCAAATTTGCAAGCAAGACTATAAAAGTATTGGGCCACGTCGTCTCAAAAGATGGCATCCAGCCAGACCCCGAAAAGATTAGTGCTGTTCTCCACTTTCCTCGGCCCCAGCAGCAAAAAGATCTACGTAGTTTCCTCGGCTTGGCTTCATATTTTCGTCGATTTATACGCAACTTTGCTGCCATAGCAGCTCCTCTACACAAGCTACTGGTTACCGGTGCCTCTTTCACATGGACTAACGAATGCGAATCAGCTTTACAAGCTCTTAAGCAACATCTTATTTCCGGACCAGTGCTTCGCCACTTCGATGATCGAGCCCCCACCATACTCCATACTGACGCAAGCGCAGAAGGTATTGGCGCAGTACTTCTGCAACGTAATGCAGCCTCTAAAGAGCAAGTCATCGCATATGCCAGCCGAACACTTTCTCCAGCGGAGCGGAACTACACCATTACAGAGCAAGAGTGCCTGGCTATCGTCTGGTCGATTCAGAAATTTCGCCCATACCTTTACGGCCGCCACTTCACCATCGTCACCGACCATCATGCTCTGTGTTGGCTGTCATCAATGAAAAACATATCAGGACGCTTAGGACGCTGGATACTCCGCTTGCAGGAATATGACTTTGCAATAACGTACAAGTCTGGAAAAAGTCATCATGATGCAGACGCATTGTCTCGCTGCCCACTCTCGCTCTCTCCCGGTAACGCACCGTCGCCTTCCCCACCACGTCGTTCCGATGCTACGCCTGCCTCAAACCAGCTCTCGATAACGCCCCTGGACCTAGCTACGCTTTCATCACGCTCTGATCTCGTCTTGCTTCAGCGGGCCGACTCCTTCTGTCGAACTCTCATGGATCGCCTTAGTGGATTCGCCGAACCACCCAACAGCCGCTTGCGACGCCAACTTCGACAATTTCGCCTGCAAAGTGGCGTGCTACACCGCTATGTTTATCACCCAACAGGTCACCGGTGGGTCCCAGTTCTACCTCGCTGCTTTCGCCGGCGCGTATTAGAGGCACTTCACGACGACGCATCGGCTGGCCACTTAGGCTTCCACAAGACTTACGACCGCATCAAGACCCGCTGCTTCTGGCCTGGCCTATCCACAACGGTGGCCAAATATATTGCCTCCTGTGCGTCATGTCAGCACCGAAAACACTCGACTTCCCCTCCTGCCGGTTTACTACAACCTCTGCCTTGCCCGGACGCACCTTTTGAATTTGTTGGCATTGATTTATATGGTCCCTTGCCTTTGACACCCTCTGGTCACCATTGGATTGTCACTTCGGTCGACCATTTAACCAGATATGCCGAGACTGCCCCTCTGCGAGCCGGTACCGCGTCTGAGGTTGCCGACTTTTTCTTGCGCTCCATCGTCTTGCGCCACGGGGCTCCTCGCGTTCTTCTGTCTCACCGTGGCAAGGCGTTTATTTCCCAAGTTCTCGAGGAAGTTCTTCGGGACACTGATACCGTGCACAAATCTACTTCTACCTATCATCCGCAGACCAATGGCCTCACTGAGCGCTTCCACCGTACGCTGTCTGACATGATGTTCATGTACATCCGGCCTGACCACATTACCTGGGATAAAATTCTTCCTTTTGTGACATTCGCCTATAATACTGCTATTCAACGGACTACCGGTTACAGCCCTTTCTTCCTTGTATATGGAAGATCTCCTTCCACCATATTTGACAGAGAATTCTTTTTAGCACCTTCTTCGCCTACCGCGTCCCTTCCAGAAGATTTTGCTGCCCGAGTTGCACATTGCCGTCAAATCGCCCGGCAAAGCACGGAAGCTACCCAAGCTGAGCGCAAACGTCGCTGCGACAACAAACGCCGTGACCTCCGTTTTCACCCTGGAGACCAAGTCCTGCTTTGGACTCCAGCCCGAACTCCAGGCCTCTGTGAGAAGTTCCTTCAACGCTATATTGGCCCATACACCGTTGTGCAGCAAACATCTGCAGTGAACTATCTCGTGCGCCCAGTACACTCCGTCACTGACCGGCGCCGCCGGAATGCCGAAATTGTCCACGTCTCGCGGATGAAGCCCTTCACTCCCCGTTTAGATAATCTGTAATCTGCGGCCAGGCTGGCCGCTTCCATGACGGGGAGAAGTTAGTGTAAGCACTATTTACGTACTTCGGCCTTTTCATTTGTACATAGCCATCACCACCTTCCCTGTTCTTCTACTTCTTCGCGCATGAGCTGGGGCGTATGCTTTTTGGAATAAAAAGCGCTTGACATTGTTGGTCTCGGTCTTATACTATATATATATATATATATATATATATATATATCGGGTTGACTGTTTAACTGCATTCAACGACAAAATACAGTTCTAATAAGGCCCGTTTTAACAGCGAAGCTGTTTAAGCCAGCCGTATAATTTGTGGTTCGTATCAGGAATTCATGATGAAATACGAGACAATAAAATTTCTTGCCAGGCGGGATTCGACCCCGCGTACCCCCGGTCTCAAGGTGAGCGTCGTAACTACTACAGCCTTTTTTTTTAGGAGCGAAGCTCCTTATAGCGGCACCCGTTCCGTCCCCGTCGTAGTAGTAGTAGTGTGTAACCAGTCTGAGAAAAATGAGAAAGAAAATTCCGAAGTTGTGTCCGTAGCGCGGAATCGAACCAGGGACCCCTCGCTTCCGTGCGCGCGGCGTTAGCCCACTACGCCACGAAGCGCACATAGACACACACACCACGATGGCAATAAATACCCAACATTAACGAAAGGCCGCGTTTCTAGCGCGTTTCTAACGCGTTTGTGCTAGCGCGTTACGGCCCGTGTAAGAAGCTGGTGTAAGACGGTGTGGCCTCTCCGCCTTACCTTCAACGCGTTTCGAACGCGCTGCCCAAGGCGGTGGCAAGTCAAGTTCAAGTCGAGGAGCGTTTATGAATACGGGGGGTATACTCTCTCAGCAGTCATGTGATGGCGTCGGCAAGCGCGGTGCACGTTCCGGCATGTGTAAATGGCTGCGTAAGACGCTGTGGCCGCTCCCCCTTACTAGAGAGTACTGCACGTTTCTAACGCGTTTGTGCTAGCGTCCCCTTAAGCGGGAGATCCGATGATTCCCTCCGGAGCTTCGCCCACTCATCAACATTCACCCCGTGTATATGCTGTGATTTTTTTTCTTTATTTCCAGCTTGGCTACAAGCCTGAACAGGAGTTTGTCAGATCACACTCGTTTTATACAGCCACGCTTGCAGAACATGCATTTATGCGAACCATATGATTGCGCTCGAGCGTCGTCGTCTTCGTTTACAGCTGGCGCGTTCGTACGTTCGATGATAAGTGGTTCTTGAGGGAAAGGGAAAGGTTGGCGCTATCTTCTGCAGCCCTTGAGGGAGCACGGCTCAGCGCCAATGTACGTTCGTGCTCTGCGAGATCAAGAGGTTTTGCGCGCTATGAGAGGGCGAGAGAGACGCATTCATGGAGCGGGTCTGCTGGAACGCGTTGTCGGCATTGGAACGCGGTGTCGGTGTTGCAAGCTGCGCTATGCAACGCGAAGTGACGGCCGTAAGTCCGAAACGCGCGAAAATAAATTATCATCGTCATGGGTAAAAAGTTGTCGCAGTTTCACCTGAAAGGCGAAGCATCAATTGCGATAGCAAACTTGTAGAGAGCTATACGGAGTAATGATATTAGCTTTATTAGCTGTATAAACTTGGACATGCAGCAGCATCGGCAACACGCAGAACTGTTGTTGAAGCCATCGGCGTTTTGCCCGCGTTCGCTCAAAATGCGTGCGGCGTTGGTGACTGTTGCCGGAGCCTCTGATATAAATAGGCACTTGGTGCCGCAGCTAAACGTCGCCTCCCTTCCCTCCCCCTCCCCCACGGCCTCTCGCGCGTCGGAAGAAGGCGCGTTTGCTCTACATATATGGTGATTGTAAAGGAGAAAAGAGACGCCTACTTCTGCAGCCATTAAGCGAGCACGGCGCAGAACGCGCGTTTGTTCTCCGCCGTGCGTTCACTCCCCGTGATAAGTGGTTCTTGAGGGAAAGGGAAAGGGTTGGCGCTATCTTCTGCAGCCCTTGAGGGAGCACGGCTCAGCCCCGTGAAAGACGCGCCCCTCGCGCCCTTTCACTCGCACATACAGCGTTCGGCGCGCGGCGACGATTTCATCTCCAAATGATGTCATACGGAACCTCACGGCGACGGCGACGGCGATGCCGACGGCAGAAATCTGCTTTTGAGTGTCCATATAATTGTTATCGCAATAATAAGATGAAAAGTTAGCGCGCACTTCCGGAAAATCCTGGGCTACAATCGCCCAGCTTCGCTGTTTTAAGCGTTGCACGGTCGAGTGCAAGGTTTTTTTTTTCGATGACATAACTGACTGTTGCAGCGGTTAATTGCTTTAAAGCTTTTGCCAAATCGTTGTAACCAAGGCTTCAAGAGCGAGCAGTTGGTAAACGCGACGTTTCGCTCATCGTTTTACCTCCACGCCCATGATATACAGAGCTTCACGAATGGATCCATAGAGGTCATAATTTATAGAGTCAATTGAACTTATTCAGTTAAAAAAAGAACAATTTCGTATCCGAATTATTCGAGAGAAGCTTAAATCAAGCTGTCACTTGATGCGAGGAAGTTCTCCCACGTATTTATCACGGAATTTCGCTCAGCACTGCACGGCAATTGTTGCCAACAATTGGCTTCTCTATCAGCTGATCCTTTGCAACCAGAGTTCGCACACCTTTATGTTGCAGATAGCACGTTTTGCCTTGTAAGATCTTTAACAAGGTTCGGCTGCTTCCACGGCATCCGTTGTAGCCATATATTTCTTTGGTGCGGCATTTTATGGCAACAGCGTACTTGAAGAATTACATGGAAAGCAAATAAATAAATAAATAAATAAATAAATAAATAAATAAATAAATAATAAATAAATAAATAAAATATTGCATAATTATAACTTAACCAAATATAAATACCGGCAACCCGCTAAATCCTACATGTTGCACCTTCTGCAAATATTGTCAGAAGGCATGTATAAATTTCGCACAAGAATTACCTGGCGCAAATTTTAATAGCGAAATGAAAATATTGCTTCATTATGCTCTTTTTGTGTTTTTTGTTTCTTTTTTTTTTTTGCTCAGGGGCTGCTTGCAGCACCAAGGCAATTCTTTTTTTTTTTTTCACACCGCAGATAGATTTGACCAGCCATGTTATTATTTTTTTTTTTGTACCGCTGGAGGAGAAAAACTATGCAGTGTAAAATAACATTACATAGTTTTTCTCCTCCATACACGACGTAAGTTGTTTCTCATGTATAGGCTGAAAAAGAGTGCGCTGGCTTCGTTGTACAAATATTACCGACCGTATTTCTCCTTCCTTCCGTAGCTCATTCTGGCCACTCCCGAGGGTGGATAGTCATCAGGAAATCATAGAGTGCTTAGTAACGACGTTTACTTGTATCTGAACACGAAATTGCTTTTCTGACCCTTAATGTTCCCAGAAGTTGCTTGTTTCCACCACCTCATGCCGTATAATAATACGTTTCTGTTGATACAGCGTCTCCGAATTTTCTACACGTCTTCTGCATACACCATTTTGTGTGTGTGTTTTTTTATGACGAACTTTTCTTTCGCAGCATTATCGCGGAAAGCATTCGTTGCCGCGAGAATTGATCAACATTAAAATTCGGAGCATGTTTGCCAGAAAAGCTACCGACGTCCGAAGTAACTGACCTTGGTTTCCTTAGGGTTTACTCACACTTAGCCTCTACAAAACTGTACTCAGCAGGGCTCACTCGGACTCAGACTCCTGCGTCGGTCTGAGTACGAGCGAGTATGAGTAGGCCTACTCATGAGTGAGCTTGCCGACAAATTAAATCAGCCGGCCAAATAAATCCCGAGGCCAATGTAGCACCGGGCCACACGTGGTAATTTTGTTCCTTAATTGCAATGATTAAAATGTCCATGTTCTTGACGATGTCCATGAAGCGTTTCGTGATGCAATAGAATTACTTATGTCTGTTTAGAGTTCCTCGGTGTAGTTGGCGATAGAACTGCCTTCCTGCATACCATGTGTTTTGTGTGTACGTGTGTTTTATAAAAACTCGCACCACGGTTTGTCCATGAACGTGGCCTCTATAAACTTCGACAATGAAAAATAAAAACACCGCCCAAGCACTCCGTACAGATGGTTAACCAGCGAAGCTGAAACGTGCGGATTTGGTGTTTAAGCAGTGTTCCATTCCGGCGATAGCGGGGGCCAGGCTTTATGGCAGTTAATGGCAAAGTTCAACCGAATGAGAAATGACATACAGTCATCACAAAGTAAGGGTCCAAGTCGATCCCACGGGACAGCTAACATCTTAGTTGTGTCTATTGTTTTATTCTTTGTTCCTTTTTTTATTTTTTGACGTGTAATGTACTTAAAAAGGCTCAAGGTTGTCGCTTGCTGGAGCCGATGTCACGAAAACATACCATAGCATTATCGCTGATATCATTAGAACCACACTACCCATGCGCCTTACATTGGTAGCGTTCTGTAGAGGAAAAGCCCTAGCCGTGCGTCACGCAATCGGAGCTAAATTGAGCCTTGAGCGCGGCGTTCAGGCGGATACAGCTCGGCAGTGCATTTGTCCATCCGAGTGGGAATGGTCGAGTTTGAGAGAGCTCACTATGCCATAGTGGGTACCATACTCAAACCGGTGTTCATCAGGAGTTGTAAGGCCCACGAATGTGCAATATGTTGCAGAAATGCCACGCTTGCTTGACAAATTGCAATGTATCAAGTAGCTATAATTATAAACATTCACCAGTTAACATTTCAATTGTTCACCTTGTTTGCTGTTGAAATTGTGAGATTGAGCAGTTGCGAAGTCAAGCCTGCTAAGCGGAAATCCTAAGATTAACATCAATAGACGAGAAAACGATCGCCTGAAGGCGCTGCTGCGCCTCCTGACAGCGTCCCCAATGTGGAAATTTCAAGCAGCGCGGTCGCGCCGTGGTGCAGTCTCCGCTTTGTTTACATTGTTTCGCCCGCGCTTTCCTTCGCTGTTCGTGCTCACAGCTTTCCGTTTTCGACGGCGGCAGATCACGTGCTTGCTAAACAGTCATGCAAACACTGCAATGCGGTTTCAAGAAGGTTGCCGACGCCGACAGCTTTTTTCGTGGTGGCAACCTCAAGAAAGGGCAGTGTCTGCTTCCACACGTGTATGGTGTTGAAGCAAATTGTGGGCGGTGATGTGACAGTGAAATCCAAGTGCGTGTCGGAGGTGTCCAACAAGATTGTATACGACATCGAGTTAGAGGTACACACCGAGTCCAGTAATTTCGTCACTTTATTTCTCTATGATGCAGTCACAAAGCGGCCATGCATGATTGCAGAGATGTGCAGAGACGGTGACGATTGCGGTTTGTTTCGTTGGCCGCTGGGCGCGCACACACGGCTGCTCTTATTTTGGCTCCCAGGGAGTGGCATCAGCACTGTCGGAACAGAAAGAACACATGCATTAACGATGTAAGTACTACATATGCACATAATGCATTATATCACGCTGTATAACTATTTAATATGTCTCATGCCTTATTCAATGCAGATGTTAAGTCATGGCAACTCATTGCATTATTGAGCAAGGTATCTTTTAAAACGCTGGTCATGAAAAATCACTCGCACAAACTGCTCCGCGAAATGAACCCAGATCACGGTAACCAGCGATTACCTTGGGGCCAGCAGCACGAGCGCAAGAATTAGCGATACAGGCCTCATCAAAGCAAATCTAGTTTCTCGTCGGGCGAATGCCCCGCCGCAGCTAAAGTAACTCACGCCGATGGTCGGCTACTACACGAAATGAAGATTCTTGGCAGGAAGAGTGAAGCAGAAAGAATGTGTAAGGTGGCAATTACTTTAAAGCATGCTTGGACATTGTGAACCTAGAAAGCATGGCCAAGCAACAAACATAACGCGCACATCTCGGGCAGCTGCTTTGCGATCTGCCGCTTACCGACGCATGCCAGGACCGCTGCTTGCATTAAATACGGATTGCCACCACACAAAAGACAAGTAACGTGCGGCCCTTTTGTTGCCTGCACAACTTGGAATTCAAGTTGCAGCGTTTGGAAAAAGGATATAATTATTTTGAGCTCGTCTTTGCTGATCGCGAGTGAACGAACAGTACAATGAAATAAATTCGTGGGTTTTATGTGCCAAAAGCACGATATCATTATGAGGCACGCTGTAATGGAGGGTCTCAGGAATAAATTTGACCAACGGGGGTTCTTTAACGTGCACAAAAATCGTAAGGTAAGAACTGTATTATTGCTTTTTCGCCCCCATCGAAATGCGGTCGCCGTGGGCGGGAATTTAGCTCGCGTTGTCGAGCTTTGCGACTCTACACGTATGCATTTACCGCTAAGCTAATACGGCGGCTGTCACCGTACGATTCAACTGCGCGACACTTCTAAACAAACGGCCATGCGATAAATACAGGCCCATTACAATTGCGTTTTTTATCGAGCGGCCGTGATATCGCACCCGAATGCGATAGTACGTCACTTACTTGACTCGGCGCACCGCAGTTATCCACGCTTGTCGTCTGTCCTTCTCGTACCACCTCCCCGGAATTCTGAAGGCCTTCACGGGCAGGCTTTCGACCTTTTGGGGCTCTTGTGGCAATCAACAACACAGCAGTATTGCGTGCCACCTTTCCTGGTTGATGAGGTCACGCTCGCCGTTGCGAAAAGAACGCGCACGATTCGCTCGCGCCGTAGAAAACACGGACGCGCGCTGGCCCCGCGGCGACCTTCGACACTTCCATCCTTCCGCCAGGGGAGTATTCGGCGCTGGTGCCGCACGGACAAACTTTAGGTTGCCTCGTCTATTAGGTGAAAAACGGAGACCGGACGCCGTAAGCCGTTAGTAGAAGAGATAGAAAAGGTTGGGCGTGCAGCAGGAATTTGGAAACTATCATGACCATCGAATTTCGTGGCTGGTGAGGCTGTGTTGCCAAACATTACAACGACGCACTCAAGTCGGAAACAACCATGTTAGTTACCCTGATCATAGCTTTTGTTACAATCTTTTGTCAAGATATCCTCTATCACGCATCATGTTTTCGTCCGGTAAAGCAAGTCGGACCACAGTACAAGTTGTGTAGACATCTGCAGATTTTCCCCCACTGAATAGCCTTCTGGGCCATGCAGCCTTTTTCGACGCCGAAACTGTTGGCGTATTCGGTCGTGTTTAGACGAGGCACTGCGAAGCGCTGCTTCAGCGTTCATGCTGTTCACATGTCATTCTTACACTAGCCTAGGTTGGCAATGCAGTTATTGCATCACATGCGACAGCCTTTCGTTTGTAGCTCGAAAGTGTTGCTATTGACTCAGCACGTTCGTTCATTCGCTACATTAAGTTGTTGTTGTTGTCAGAATAAACCGCGTCTACCTTAGGGTTGGGTTGGTCCTGATGAAAGCCTGTCTCGCGGACCTAGTTATTTTTAATGGCAGTCCACTAATTCCTAATTGCTCCGACAGGCTTCGCATGCGTGCTAAAGCCGGTGATAAATTCTTAGCCTTTTCTGGAGGCCTATATATTTACTACTTCAAGTCTTGGTGTGTTTGAATTCGAAAGCCTAAAAGCTGCAGTATCCACATTTCCATCTGCCGTTCAAAGCAACGGCCGACACACCTCCATTTTCACTGTCAGCTTAGTATTCCAGTGTTGCATATATTAACAGATCCTCTCCCTTTTTTCTCATTGTGGCCGCTGCAGGTGGCACCGCTTGCGTTTATTTTTCTCTTCTTTGTTTGTTAGTTCGTTCTCTTCTTCTCAACCTAGTAACAAGCTCTATCTGTATCCCTCAGAACAAACAAATATATCAGCTGCCTTGGTTATACAACTCATGCCATTCTTCCAATAACTTAGGTTACTCGTCTGGCTCCTCTGGTCTGCGTAAAGTAATCCAAAACTAAGAAATGATGCTGAAACTAACCCAACCTTCACGACTGATTACCTGACCAGCGGAACTTTCACGTACGAGGGAGCATGCTAGAAAGCCTTCATCATTTATTCTATCAAGACATGCTGCCGGTCTGCCTGCCTGCCCCTTGTCGTTTACATCCTTTCAGTTTTCCTCTGCCTTCTGTTGATCATTTCCTGCCAGATAGTATCATTGCCGCTTCTCTTTTACTCACTATCCTGTAAGCTCAACTTTTACGTCCGCCAAATCACTTTCGCTCCTTAAGTGCCAGTGGCTTAGCACGAAGGTGCGTTCTTTGATCAATCCCACAGTGCCACGACCAACGCTAGAGCAATTCCGACTAGTTACTCAGAATAATAGCAAGGGGCAAAGAGAGATTGTCTGCTCTCGGATATCTCTTTCTCTCTCTTTATTTTTTCTGCGTAGCAATTTGTTCTTTCTTCCCTCGGAAGCTACCACGTTTCCTTGTGCGATTTTTTTATAAGGTAAATTAACCAGGGCGAATCAAGCACTACTTGAGCGAACTCGGCTATGGAACGATCTGGGAAGTGAATCACGGTAATTTTATGCGGGGAGTTAGAAGCGTATTCAGCAATGACACCGAGAACAGAAAGAGCGAAGTAGCTTCGTAAGTACGTAGTAATTTTAGGGAGGGATGGGGATCAGACGCACAGTTTCAACAAACGCATAGGTAGATAAATAAATAAATAAGCGCCGTAAATAACAGTAAATAACATCTCTATTTCCACTACACGTGTCTACTGTAGCCGTATATTTATGTTATCCGATCGTGATCGTGATTACAATCGACTGTGAGCATTGACCATAGCGGCGTCTTACGGCCGTTTGCAGTTGTTTCTACTGGTTGACACGCGATGAGTTTACTGCCTATCCGACCGAACTGAAGGCCACTGCTAGCGGCCTACAGGAACATTTACTCATTACGGGCCATGCAGCAGTTTTACGAGCAAAGCTTCATGGACGCATCTACTGTAGCTCAAGAGAATCATCTTGTTGTTCGTATACCAGTCTGAAGTCGTTGGTGAGTATTGCGTACACGTACCAGGAGCAATGGTCTCGATGGTTCATCGTTATGTCCGGATAGAGGTGCCAAATTGTACGTCTGTGCCGTACGTATTCGCGCCACCCTAACTTTTCTGATCTGCGGAGGAGACGACGGGTATTGATATACTCACACTAACACTCTCGAGCTGTCTCTCGTTCCACGCTAACATTCTAGTATGTTCTTGTCGGTTGCGCGAACGCCAATCAGTGCTGGACTGGTTAAAGGCATGCGAGTTCTAATACACCACATTACTTGCCTCTTTGTGGAACATTGGCATAGGAAGGTTCCTTTCCTCTAGTTTGGGGCCTCTTCAATAATAATAATAATAAAGTTCGAAGTGCGATTAGAACCAGCGTATTTAGATCATAGCCATCTCCTCTACCGATAGGGCTTATACGTGGAGATAAATGGCGCCAGTGAGGGAGTGAGTACGAACTTTATTGAGGTCCTGAAAAGAAAGAATTAAAGCGGGGCCGGAGGCCCCGCCAATCAATCCGGTGGCTCCACCCAGGTCGACACCGGTAGACACAGTCCTTCGGCGACGGCCCGGGCCCTCTGGACAGCTTTGAGCTGAGCGATGAGCTCTGTGCTTCTGAGCGCTGAGTCTCAGGAGGACTGGTCAGGAAAGTCCATGGCCGCGTTGGCAGGGCACAGCCAGAGCACGTGTTCGAAGTTGTTGCATTCGTGGCCGCAGTGTGGGCATTCAGTAGGAAGGTCACGATTGATCCTGCTTAGTGTTGTTGGTGTGATGTATGTCCTAGTCTGTAACTGTCTGTAAGTGGCGGCCTGTGCGTTTTTCAGGTTAAATGACACTATTAACTGTACATGTTATGCTTCGCACAACATTTATGTCCCCTGTGGGTCGGATCTACATAAGTTTCTCACTAGTTTTAATGATAACACCAATTTTTCCCTTCGTAGCGACTTTGATAGAATGAAGGGCTAACTAAACACTGTCTGTCAGCCTATTAGCAATTCTCAAGAAAATAACGCTTCACTGGCTTCGAGCACTATGGGTAATCATTTCCTCGTAGCAAAAGTTCGGCGTCATCCCAGATGTTGCAGCGGAACGTTCCAACTCCAGAACCGAGAGAACTTACCCATGCATGGTGCCTTCGCTATGAGAGATGAACAGAAGGTGATTGGCGCAGAAGCGCTATCTAATTTTCGCACTCATAATCTCGTTCTCTGAGTCTTTCATTTTGCCCTTGCATTATAGGAGTTCATTTCCGTGCGTTTATTCAGAGCTGCTGACTTAGTCGACGCAGACCATATTGAAACTCTTTCTTTATTTAAACGCGCGTTCCTTTCACAGCAAAGCTGTACATGACTAGGATCCCGGAATCTCTTCGTCTCCGTCGGCAAAAAAAAAAATCAACCTTTCACCACAGCAGGCACGCACCACGTGCGCCACTGGGTTCCTTGTAGGTTCCTGGCCGCTGGGTTCCTTGTAGCGGCGGTTGCGGCCATGCCGAAATAAACACGAAAAAATTTTGTGGCAACGCCGTCCAGTTGCAGAATGTAGCTGAAATCCTGCTCAAATCATGCGCTCAATGTAGCTCCAATTCTGCGCAAATCCTGCGCTTGTGCAGTTTAAATGCAGCACTAATGCAGCTCCACTGACGTGAAACCTGGGAAAGTGCGAAGCATTGATGCGCCATTGCGGGGATAGCGCTGGAGGGAGGAGCAATCGAGTGCTTGTAGGGTGGTGGCGCCCTCTTTTGCGCTGCGCTGGTACCAGACTGGCCTTTCAGAACCAATTTTAACAAGTTTCTGCTAATTATTGGCTTAATGCTTCATTATTCCTGTCTTTTAAATTATTTTGAATCATGTTAGTTTAGTTTTAACTGGTTTAGATGAAATTGTGCACTTGTTTTGACCCTGTTTTGAGCACTTGTTTGGGAGCGTGATCACGACAGATCACACGCGATCGACACCGCTGACAGCCCGAACTCCATAAAGTCCTTAGCACTTAAAAGAACTAAAAAGCTCAATATCGCCGCGAACACACCCAGCGTTCGCTGCAATCGTTTCCCGGTAAAGATTTGGGTTGCATATGCTGAATTTCAAAGTATTGTAGCTGCCTTTAGCGAAGCTTCTGAAAGGCCCGGAATCATTAATCGCTTAAGGATGATGAGTCATTTCCGGGAGGATAAAGAACAGTGATAAGGCCGGTAGGACATGCTTTGTGGTAAAGTTCAATGTCCATAGATAAATTTCAATTGTCTCCCTTTTTCTTTTTTTTTTTTTACAGCGAAGCCGTTGAGGGCTATACTCGGGGACAACATTCTGTGGCAATGAAGGGAGAGCTGCGGAGGCAAAGCGCGCACAAGTGTGAGCACTTCTGAAAAGAGTCCCACGTTTTACTCAACGTTAGTTTAGGATGGCGAACAGAAAACATAAACACCTTGCTAGCAACGGTTAAATAAGACAGAAGAAACGATTGAGTGTATATGTTTATTTATTTGGAGGCCTTTCCCTTCCACGTCTAGGCAAACGCGAAACGGTCGCATGTGGAACCTGCGTCGATTAAAAATCTATTCCGAGCAACCAAATGCACTGTCAAACGCTGCTGGACTACTAGGCGCGGTAACACATGTACAGCAGTCACACGCCCGTAGCTTTCCCTTCAGTGCCACAGAAAGTTGTGCACGAGTATAGTTCCCCCAAGATCATGTGCGCGTGTAGAAAAAAACTATCATCATCAGTCGTTTTCTTCTGCAGCTGGATCGTTGGCAGCCCTCGGCTCGCGCTCATGCCGTTGGATGCCGTGCCGAGCATGAGCGCGTGCATAAGATTATCGAGCACATAGTGTTGGTCGCTTTTACGAACGGAAGAAAAGACCTATAATTGTAAATTTTTCATCCGATAAAGAAAAAAATGGCCGTTTTGAAAAATTCAAGCAAGTTCAAGGGCTCCTATTACAGTGTAGAACAAGGCTTTTTCATTTGAAACTCGAGCAGTGCGAAATAAACTTTGTGAATATGGAAAAATAAAGAAGGCGTATAAGGAAAAACAGGTTAAGTTGAAGGCCAATAAGCTGATCATAAATGGCAGAGCGTTTACATGGGACGATGAGAAGGACGAAGTTGTTTCCCTGTCAAAACGGCGACATACAAATGATATTTGCTGTGGTTATCGTGATTTAGTAATTGCGGCGGTAAATTGCCGTAGTATAGTCAACAAGATAGATGCGTTTGCTGGATTGGTTGAGTAATTAAAGGCACATAAAGTGTTTGGTACTGAATCCTGGTTTAACCCATCCATCATTGATAGCGAGGTGTTCCCCTGGAACTATACTGCTTATCGCAACGACAGGCCGGGTCATGGCTGTGGTGTTTTTCTATTAGTTCATTCGTCCCTTTCGTCTTCGAAGCTCAACATCGGTCATGACTCGGTCGAGTAGGTTTGGTGCACAATTACACTGGCTTTCTTTTGTCAATGGAGCGTTTTATCGATCACCAAGCACGGATTTCCCTGTTTTGGAAATGCTGTTTGTTGTTATTATTGCCTCCGATATTGTTTCGGAGGCATCTCGCCAAATAATATTGATTGCGGGTGATCCTAATTTGCCCGACTTAAAGTAGGACAACGGCACATGCGAGTTAAAGAATGTAAACCGTACTAATCTAGAAATGAAGAACCTGGTTGATAGTTTCTACTTTTTTCAGTATGTCCTCGTACCCACTCAAATTAATAGAACCCTAAATTCTTTTTTGTAATTCGCCAAGTTTAGTGTGTAATTTTGATATCATTCCAGGTATTAGTGATCATCGGGTTGTGGTTGCAGGGATTAAAACGAAAGTACAGCGCACACAAAGGTGCATCAGTAGAAGAGTATTCTTCTTTGAAAAGGGCGATTATTCATCAATTTCTGATAAACTTCTTGATTTTCTTCCTCTTTTTGAATGTTTGCGGAGGAACACCAAGTAGAATATTTGTAGAGCACATTTAGAAAAAAAGCTGTTTGACCTTACAGTGAAGTTTATACCAAGTATTGAATCAGCTGGGCTCCAAAAGCGTAAAAAACCATGGATCACCTTTCGTGTATTGAGGTTAGTTAAAAAACAAAGGCATTTGTTTCAATGATATAAAAGAACAAAAACACAAGCGTATTTTAACAGGCTACAAGAAATAACACGCGATTACAGAATAATGTCGAAAAAAGCTAAAGAACAGTATCTTAAACAATTAAATGACAAAATTACAAAATGAAACCAAATCCTAAACAGTTCTGGCAGTATTTGAAGGGATGTGGGTCTGATCCTGTTGGAATAACTGAAATTATTTACAATGAACGCACTCTTTCTGATGATGCAGAAAACGCGACATGCCTGAACAAATACTTCCAATGAGTCTTTCTTTCTCAATCTGCATGCAGCCCATAATCATCAAATAGCAACGTTCCTCTTATGCAACCACCAATCGAATTTAGCGTTAGCGGCATTGAATCTCTGCTGAAGAACCTTGATGAAAGTAAGGCTATCGGTCCTGATGGTATCTCTCCAAGAATTTTAAAACAGTGTGCTCATGCCATCTCGCTTTACCTTTATTTAATTTTTCACAAGTCATTAACTACTGGTCAGATGCCACAGGACTAGAAAATAGCAAATGTAGTCCCAATTAACACAGGAGGCTCTAAAAAAAGAAGTTACTAATTATGGACCTATCTCACTTCGATTTCGTGCAAGATCATGGAACACATAGTGTACAGGGCTATCGTGAACCATCTAATGGACAACACGTTGCTTACGAACAGACAACACGGATTTCTCAAGGGCTTTTCATGTACGACACAACTGATTGAATTTTACGGTGACCTAGCGTCTGTAGTTGATTAGGATGGGCAAATAGACTGCATATTTCTATACTTCCGCAAAGCCTTTGATACTGTTTGCCATTCTTTACAACTTCATAAACTTCGAATGTTAAATATAGATTCTAGTGTTTTTAGCTGGATAGAAAACTATTTGTCAAATCGCCGCCAACGTGTTGTCCTGAATGGTACTAATTCAGATTATCTTGAAGTCACATCAGGCGTCCCGCAAGGATCTGTCCTGGGGCCTCTACTTTTTCTCTTGTATAATAATGACATTAAGTTAGGTATTGACTCTAACATGCGGCTCTTCGCGGATGACTATATTGTGTATAGAAAAATTGATAATGAGCATGATGCTCCCAAACTGCAGGCCGATCTAGAAGGTATTTGCGAATGGTGCTCTAAGTGAAAAAGTTGTCGCAGTTTCACCTGAAAGGTGAAGCATCAATTGCGATAGCAAATTTCTAGAGAGCTATACGGAGTAATGATAGTGGCTTTATCAGCTGTATAAACTTGGACATGCAGCAGCACCGGCAACACGCAGAACTGTTGTCGACGCCGTCGGCGTTTTGCTCGCGTTCGCACAAAATACGTGCGGCGTTGGTGACTGTTGCCGGAGCCTCGGATATAAATAGGCACTTGGTGCCACAGCTAAACGTCGCCTCCCCCCCCCCCCCCCCCCACGGCCTTTCGCGCGTGGGAAGAAGGCGCGTTTGCTCTACATCTATTGTAAAGGAGGAAAGAGACACCAACTTTTGCAGCCCTTAAGGGAGCACGGCGCCGAACGCGCGTTTGTTCTCCGCCGTGGGTTCACTCCCCGTGAAAGCGCGCGTCCCTCGCGCCCTTTCAGTCGCACATACAGCGTTCGGCGGCGCGCGGCGACGATTTCATCTCCATTGACGTCATACGGAACCTCACGGCGACGGCGACGCCGACGGCAGAAATCTACTTTGGAGTGTCCATATAATTGCTATCGCAATAAAATGAATGTGACTACGGGTAAGTGCGTCCATGTGCGGTTTACTAAGAAGAAAAATGTGATCGATGCCAGCTACTATCTTATGAATAATATTTTAAGTAAGAAATTCACGACTAAATATTTGGGCGCGATGCTGTAGGGCGACTGCTCTCGGCGGGCACATGTGGACTATGTGGTGGGCAAATTGCGGCAGTTGCTTTGAATTACATTCAAAGAAACTTAAAATGTTCAAATTCTAATGGCGTACCTAACATGTATACGACCTGTTTTGGAATATGCTTGTACTCTTTGGGACCCGCCACCGATATGTCTCATAAATAAACAAAAAAAAATACAAAACAGAGCAGCCAGGTTCGTCTCGGGTATACGTACGGGAGGAAGTACAGTTGCACAGCAATGAAAAAAGAGCTCAATTGGGAATCCCTGTCGTCTCGCTCAAAGAAACTGCGGCTAAAGCTACTGTATGAAATATATCATAATGAAACTGGAATTAATAGGGAAATGTACTTAAAAGATCCAAACTATATATGCACGCACTGACCACAAGTGCAAAATTAGAGAATACCGGGCTAGGACGGGCCTGTATGCCAATTCCTTTTTTTTTAAAGCTATCGCTCAGTGGAATAAACTGTCATGTGAACAGGTGTGCAGTGTCAATCAAGGTGTATTTTTTTCATGTTTGTAGCCCCCCTGCTGTAACGCTTTCGGGCTACGCGGGGATATGTCTGAATAAAGAATAAAGAATAATTTTAAAGCGATTCACAACATCATCAATGATCATCATCATCAGCCTATATTTTTGTATACTGCAAGGCCGAAGGCCCCTCCCCGCGATCTCCAATTACCCCTATTTTGCGCAAGCCGATGCCAACTTGCTCCTACAAATTTCCTAACCTCATCCCCTCACCTAGATTTCTGCCATCTTCGAGTGCGCTTCCCTTCTCTTGGTATCCATTCTGTAACTCTAATCGTCGACCATGCTACCGGTATCCATGCTACCACAATGCATGGCCTGCGCCAGCTCCTTTGTTCCCCTCTTAATGCCAACTAGAATATCGGCTATCCCCGTTTGCTCTGTGATCCACACCGCTCTCTTCCTGTCTCTTAAAGGTAGACATAAGATTTTTCGTTCCATCGCTCTTTGTGCGGTCCTTAACTTGTTCTCGGAATACTTTGTTAACTTCTAAGTTTCTGCCCCATATGTTAGCACCGGTAGAATGCAATGATTGTACACTTTTCTTTTCAACGACAGTGGTAAGGTCCCAGTCAAGGTTTGGTAATGCCTGCCGTATGCACTCCAACCCAATTTTATTCTTCTGTAAATTTTCTTCTCAGGATCAGGGTATCCTGTGAGTAATTGACCTAGATAAACGTACTCCATTGCAGACTCTAGAGGCTGACTGGCGATCCTGAATTTTTGTTTCCTTGTCAAGCTATTGAACATTACCTGTCTCCTGCATATAAATCTTCAACTGCGCTCGTACAGTTTTTCGGTTAAGGTCCTCAATCATTTCCTGTTTTCGTCCCCATTGTTGCTGACTAGGACCATGTCATCTGCAAACGGAAGATTGCCGAGATATTCTCTGTTGATCCTCACTCCTAAGCCTTCCCAGTCTAAGAGCTTGAATACTTCTTTTAGGCATGCAGTGAATAGTAATCGAGATTGTGTATCCTTGCCTGACCGATTTCTTGATAGGTAACTCACTACTTTTCTTTTGGAGACCCAAGGTAGCTGTGGAATTCTTGTATAACCAGCGAAGCTGTTTAAGCCAGCCGTAATATGTGGTTCGTATCAAGAAACTGCCGCGCCGTAACCATGACAATCAGGAGGGT